>NW_013668418.1:45757-56847 GCF_000517525.1 Limulus polyphemus | reverse complement strand
GTTAACTGACTTTATATATCTTCCTTATTGACATAGGGTTGTAGTAATGGTTGAATTTTGTTTAGGTTTGAGAAGAGAATTTACATCCCCTTACCAGAAGATATCTTGTCTTTAAAATGGTTAAAATGCCACTACTAAGCTCAGCTGAGTACGCCTTGTATTTAAAATAGCTAAAACGTCACTACTAAGCTCAGCCGAGTACGTTTTGCATTTAAAATAGTTAAAACGCCACTACTAAGCTCAGCTTGGTACATCTTGCCTTTATAAGCCCAGCTGAGTGTAAATTGCTTTTGAAATTCAGAGAGGTATCAGAACATGGGGGGGAGGGAGGAGTCAAGCTCTCCACGAGTTTCAATAGACTTACATTTTCCCCAACTTGAATTGATAGTTATTATTAAAGGTATAAGTCTTCCATGCGTTGTTATTTAATGTATATCTTAACTACTCTTGCTGTGTTTAACTGTTATCCAGAACTGATATAATAAAATAAACACATATATAACACACATAGTGTGGTAAAAATACCACTATACACTCTTCTTCTTCTTCTTGAAAAGCCCTGATGGATTGAATAAAAAATGTTGTGTTACAAAATATAATGGGACTAATACTATTGTGTTACGACAAATATAAGTAAGAATAATCATATTTCACTAGTTTAGAAATGGTGTTTATTCCATACCAGTATACACTTATCCTATGCTTTACTATAGGATAAAATTTTGGATAACACATTTTAATATTGACCTTTCACAAACAGTTATCAATAGCTTGTAACTTCTATCTGCATTTACCAAACTTGCCTGTTGATTTCTTATCTGTCAATCATTTTGTCAAAACCTTACCCCTCAGTTTTCTTGGCAAGTATACGTAAATCTTCTTCACTCAATGAATGGGGAGTATTTCCTATGTGTAGCTTAAAGATGCGAAGCCGTGCCAGTCTTTAAAATGGTTAAAACACCACTACTAAGCTCAGCTTGGTATCTTGTCTTTAAAATGGTTAAAACACCACTATTAAGCTCAGCTGGGTACGTCTTGTCTTTATAATGGTTAAAACACCACTACTAAGCTCAGCTTGGTAGGTCTTGTCTTTAAAATAGTTAAAACACCACTATTAAGCTCAGCTTGGTATATCTTGTCTTTAAAATGGTTAAAATGCCACTACTAAGCTCAGCTTGGTATATCTTATATCTTCATGTTAAATATTTTACACAGTCTTTCTTTACAGCTGCTTGAATATTTCATTCTTTTGTCTCTCTCTCTCTAAATGTAAGTGAACATCTTCAACCCCATTCTATATTGTAGCCTTTAACGTTAAATAAGTTCCGCCGAGTTACTGGAGTTAAAATAAAAAAGACATAACTATTGAACCTAACCGAGTACATCTTGTCTTTATAATGGTTTAAACACCTCTATTAAGCTCAGCTGGGTACGTCTTGTCTTTAAAATGGTTAAAACACCACTATTAAGCTCAGCTGGGTACGATTATATGTATAGGTAATAATCTCGTAACAGATCACTTCCTCGGCATGATTTTATAATTTATTATTATTTTTTTAGTTGTTGCGAATACAGTATTTAACCACTAATACTTTTCTGTTTGATTACAGCCCACTCTGGGAGATGATCCAAGAAGGCATAGATATAAAAAGTATCCAGTGGACACAACACTAAGGTGAAAAAAAAAAAACGGGTACAAATTTCATTTTTTGCATTTAAAGTTTCACAACAGAGCATGAAAGTTTAAGTATTATCCAAATACCTAAATTGTAAATAAAAGTTAAGTAGTGCTTAGTTGATTGTTTAATCTTAGCTTTTTTGAAGAATCAGTAATTAAAATAAGAAACAACAGAGTCTATTCACAAGTTCATCTTTAATGTACTTGTATACCTTTAATAAGAATTCAGACTTATTTTTAAGTTTAACCCTATTCCTGTCCCGTGAATCACCTGAATATCACATGTGATACACAACTACATTTATTTGATATGCAGCCGATGCTTGTGAACGTCGCAGTAGGAACTGGTTGTATGGGATTAGAAAAGAACTTTATTTGAGCCTTACTTGTGATGCTCAAAATGCACGCGAATAGTGATAGGTTAAGTTACTTTTGGTCAAGAGGAAATGTAAGCCTAGGATAAATACAAAATTGTATTTTATTAATTATTTTTCCATTACACTAATTTTGCAACAAATGGATAATTAAATCCATAAAAACCATTAAATGACCTTACGTGTGAGGGGTGCCCACATTGGCATGACTGTCAGAAGATTGGGAAATCATTTAAAAGAACAGTCTGTCATCATGCACTAGAAATGTGATGTGGTCCCATTACCCCCAAAGTGTTCGTAAGAATCACTAAAACTAAAAACGAGAATTTTGATTTGTCAAAAGAAGCTAAGATTAAACACTTAACAAAGTGCTACCAAACTTTTACTCCTAATTGAATTTTATTTAACATTTCTCTATCTTAGTTAGTATTTAAACTACGACTAGATCTCTTTAGTATAAATGCAGGAGAATAGTTTTCATAGCTTAATGTATAAAGAATCCGCTTTCGCCTATATAAATTCCAATACCGAGTCGGTTACTAGATGCGATCATACGTACAACTTCATCATTATCTGTAACTGGATAGAACGGACAAGCATGTTCTTAGAAATTGGTTGGTAGATAGTGATAACGTGACTTGTAAGATTGGTTTGGTAAATATTAGGTTTATATAAGTACACATTAATAACTTATCTACCCACCAGTTTGCAAAGATGAGGATGATAAAGTTGTATTTATATGTACGACTGCATTACAACAGTATAGCTCTGTGGAAAATTATTTTACAAAGCTATATTAATCTTTTTTTATTTCAGGATACAAGTAACCATGACAGTCAACATTGTTTCTTATCTAGTTGCGTTATTGATAATCAGGAGTGAGATATTTGTAAATTGCTATTGTAGATATGCAAAAGATATCGAGTTCTGCTGTAACCTTATTATCTCTTAATGTACAAGATGTAGTCGTGTGAATAAAAGTTTCTCCAAGTTTGTTACGTTGCCTTTCCTGTTATTAATTGCTTAAATTAAAAAAAGCGTATACATAATAAAATGTATTGCAATTACTGCCTTAATGATTATATATACACAAGGAAGTAAATGTAGGAATGGCATTTGCACCACCCCTACATAATATCACAGGCACGTAGTGTAGTAGAATGTTAACAGACAAAAATAGGATAAATTAAATTCTGTTATGTAGATATGATGCAAGTACCATCCTTACCTTTACAGAAAAAAACATTTTTGAAGTTTTTTAATGCAGTGTTCTAACTGTAATATTTATTGTTGGCTGATAATTCCTGTTTCACTCTGTACTTAAGTTTTTTAAAGGAACACCAAATGTCTGTAAGAAAGCTAACTTCAAGGGGCGATGATAACATCGTTTATACTATAATTGTTTTTAATTACTACTAATTTGAAACTATGTCACCTCAGTGAAATTGGTTGACACCATTGTTTGGTTATTAAGTTATATAATAAAGAAAGAACAAGAAAATGAAACTTTTTGTTATGATATTTACAGACATTCCTAAAACTTGTGACTCAGTCATTACGTAGATATTGTTATAAAAGGAAACACTGTATGGTATTGTAAAGTTCTGATGACCTATTGAGGAGATATTTAAAATACCAATTGGAGGAACAATTTGAGCCATCACTACAGAGGCAGTGCTGCCACCTGCTCAATATATTTTACACATATACAGTATTAACATCATATGTGAGTTCTGAGAACTTTATCCAACTTAAACCTTTTGTGTTTTACACCTACAGTTTAACCACAGTTAAAAAGACTCGGGGAAAGTTCACAATAAGAGATGAAGCATTGGCTCAAACGAACTGTTGTCTGAACTAACATTATTTCTTGTCAATAACATCACAAGTGTTACTGTAGCACAGTTGTAGAGGAAACTCAAACAATATAACGCACTCCAACTACACAAGTTTTATTTCAAATTATAACAATAAAATACATAGGCACACCTTATCAATATTTACAACGGAGGATACTTTTGTAACACGCCAGGAAGAAACAAAATCGAGCTAGCTAGTTGAAAGAAAAGTGTTAAGTTTCAATCAAGTATTAGTATTTTAATGTTTTTGATAAAAACGTGTAGTTTCTCTAAAAATGGATATTTCAGTCTATTCACAAGTTGATCTTTAATGTACTTGTATACCTTTAATAAGAAGTCAGACTTATTTTCAAGTTTAACCCTATTCCTGTCCCGTGATTCATGAACTTGAACAAATTCTTCCTGGCACATTACCACCAACATCTCAACTTTCATTCACTTGATTATATTTAATACGTTCTTCATACTTATCAACTTCAACTGTTTAACATTTCTTCTTTTTAAACATAACTATTTAAATCGGCAGAAAAATCCAATGTGTTTTACTTATTTTAAGCCATTTAACAATGCTAGAAAATGAATCTTACTTTTTGCTGCTGATAGACTATGATCAGATGAAGACACTAATAACAATATTCTGTGAAGAGAACAATGTACTTTATTTTTCAAACATTATTTAGATCGGCAGATAAAGCCAATGTGTTTTACTTATTTTAAGCCATTTAACAATGCTAGAAAATGAATCTTACTTTTTGCTGCTGATAGACTATGATCAGATGAAGACACTAATAACAATATTCTGTGAAGAGAACAATGTACTTTATTTTTCAAACATTATTTAGATCGGCAGATAAAGCCAATGTGTTTTACTTATTTTAAGCCATTTAACAATGCTAGAAAATGAATCTTACTTTTTTGTAGCTGATAGACTATGGTTAGATGAAAAATCTGTGGAAAAACAATGTAATACAGGCACTGCAATTCTGAACTAAACAAATGTACTATCAGGATGTGAGAAAACACTTTTATCATTCATAACAGGATTTAAATGAATGTGAGTCGTTCAAAACATTCATTTGTGATTGAGAAGTTGAATTGAACGATCTAATTATTCAAGCAAATCAGATTTATAGCTAAAATACAATAAATTCTTGTTACTGAAAAATCCAATTGACAAACTTAAAAGTATTGTCAGAACATTCAATATACAAGAAGATTACATCATTTTCTCATAGAAAGGATTCTCTTCTTTGGTCTTCCCGATGTCTTCATGCGATTTCTCCACGACAAAAAGTAAAATAAATTTTCAATTGGACTGCAAAAAAAAAAGAAAATAAATCAAGATGACCATATTATGCACAAATAATTAAAAATCGTGAATGTACCAAATTATTCCAGGACAAAAATTAGTTGTTAATTCAGTTTTTACAAGGGAGAATCCTTGAATGTCCTAAATCACAAGTTCCTATGTATTAACCAATTAGATTTTCTTTTGTAAATAATATTACTAACAAGTAGTTGTAGTGAAAAAAGCAAGCACATTGACTGATCTGATTTGTGGCTGGTTCAAATTCAATCTGGCTTCAGTTTTCTTCAGAGGATATACAACTTTTTAGGGTGTTAAAATATCCCCTATATCAATTCTGTTCTAGTTGAAAGTGTTTCCTATATTTAGTTATTAAACTGAGTATTACTTTTTCATTTACTGTTACTGTAGTTCTTGAAGGATATATTACATTCATCTGTCTCACATAAAACGTCAAGAACTTGAGGTGGCTTTAATGAACGTGACACTAACATTCTAGGATTAAATTGATTTTAAGGTACATAGGAACTATTGACCACTTTTGGACAGCACATGCAGCTTGCATCTGTATCATTTGTTCTGGTAATTTTGTTTTGGCAACATCTCCGTGCAGGATATGTCTCTCACTCCTGGGTTTTATATGTTGTTCTACCAACAGCTGTCTTGGCTAGTAGATAGGTCTCTCAAAGACTTGTGACATGGTCTTCCAGCTTCGGTGTCTTTTTCTTCAAGGGTTTCATTTCGTTCGTTTTTAGACCAACACCACATACGTTATCTTCTGTGTCCATGGTGGGGAATCAAACCCCAGATTTTATTATTGTAACTCCATAACCTTACCACTGTAAGGGGGCTCTTTCAAGGGTTCATCCATTCTGAATATTTATTGTATAGTTTTTAACCTTTTTTCTTTAACCCTACAATTATCAGTGGAATCCATAGGCCTTTTAAACAGCTTTTTATAAACTGCTTATGGATCATTGACTGTTAGTTACAAGTTCTCTTAATAACATACAAGTTACACAAAAAAATATGAACAAAATACCATAAATAACCAAACAAAAAAAACATTGGGTTTTGAATTAGCCATGGCATAGCAGCTCACAGAATGGCTCCGAGTGTTTTTTTTCAAGTACAAACTTTTGGCTCATAGCTTCGTCATCTCTTGACTGATTTGAGATCTAATTACAGTTTCGGAGTAGGTCAAACCTTTCGATTAATGTATCTGACCACGCCCAAGGTCTCATAGATTAATTTACTCTAATCCTGCCGAAAATAATTTCAAATACTAAGAATTTCCTTTTGTTATTTTTATGGGAAAAAAGCATGCAGATGAGTAAATTTATGTTCACAAATCTGATTAGTAAATATTTTTATACAATTGTAAACCAGGGGACCTATTTAGCTGTATCAGTATTTGAAAACATACCCAACTATGTCATCAGTTTAATATAGTAAAACAAAATGTTTTTTTTTTCAAAGCAAACGAAATGGATCCGCATACAGAAGTGCCTAAGAAATTGATAAAAGTTTTTGTTTGATTCTACTGCAATTAATCCCATTAGTTGACACTTGGGTCTCTAGGTATTTTACACGGCAAATGAGAGGTTTCACCCAAACCTTCTGTAGACTTTGGCACGAAGCTACTTAAGCCATTCTTAATTTTGAAGACATAGATAAGAGGAAAGGCAGCGTGTCAAACCATCCACCACCAACTATGGGATACTCTTTACTAGTGAATAGTGGAATCAAACAACACATAACAATACCCCCATATTTGAAAGGATGACCATGTTTGATCCCATGACCTGCAGCATTTGAGTCGAATAGCCAAACCAGCAGGACACGCCAGACCCAATGTTTTGGTCTGTTCTTTACATCAAGTTCAGAAACAAAGTTATCTGACATGATGCAATACATGTACCCCACTAATAGGGTATAGTATGAAAATAGTTTGAAGGTTTGTGGCTTTAACTGATATTCTTTTGTTTTTGAACACTGCTGTTTACTAGAACAGCTACAAGTTTTACTTGTTGTATTCCCTGGACCTTGTGGTCGGTCTCTTAAAAAAACAAGGGTTAGCACCAGGCTTTCCTCAAACCATATGTTTCTCTTACTATTAAAAGCTCTCAAGGTTTATAATTAGCTTTCTGGTTTTGTGATTCACATTACCATACTTAGGCTACAACACAACAGATTACTTTTTACACACTGAACGTGTTACTGTCTTCGTTCCACCACCCCATTCTGCTTTTGTACAATTTTCTTAAGGTGTTTGTAGGTGGAAATAATGGGCTATATTATTTGTAAGAGAAAGAAAAAAAATTTCTATATTTTAGCTAAACAGCGGAAGTTGTCTGTCCAAGACATTTTCTCTCTCTTATAGATGGCATTACCCTACTGAAGATAGACATTTATTATTAAGTCCTGTAATAGTTAAACATAACTAGACTGAACCATTTTTATATTGAAATGGATTCACATCTCATTTGAATAATAACTAATAGTTATAAGTTATTAAAATCAAATGATTTTATTACATAATTGACTGCTTCAAAACTGATAAGTAACTGAACGAGGTACAAAAGTTAACAAAAATACATCACTATCTTGTTTGATACAATACTGCAACGTCACTGACCTAAATGTTAAATAATTAAAAAACAAACAAACTTACTTTAACTGCATGTCTTTGCTAACCTTCCTGTCCAAAATCTTCCATAAAAGACTTAAGTTTTATCAAGTCCCCATCGTTAACTGTGGGTTTCGAATTAGCCAAAGATAGTAATACATCACTCTGGGGGTTAAAAAAAAAATTAGTCTAAGCCTAGAATTTACCTCGGGGTGTGGGATGACATTTCATTGTGAAAATATACAGGAGAGTTAGGTAGAGTTTAAAGCTTAAGTCCAGTTACCAACTCCCATGTGTTCTAAAGCACATATTTGTAAATGATGAGAAGTCTTGCCTATGTAGGTGGCTTTACAGCTACCACACGTATGTTTGTAGAAGACCAGAGAAAGCAGGTAAAATGTCTTTAGTTCTAAAAAAGTTACTGATACGAAGATTTGAAGATTATTTAACCAAACTCAACAGGTTACTCAGGTCTTTCTAACACCAGATTAAACTCGGTAATAAAACCAAACTCAACAAGCTAATCGGGTCTTTCTAACACCAGATTAAACTCAGTAATAAAACCAAACTCAACAAGCTAATCGGGTCTTTCTAACACCAGATTAAATTCAGTAATAAAACCAAACTCAACAAGCTACTCCGGTCCTTATATCACCAGATTAAACTCAGTAATAAAACCAAACTCAACAAGCTACTCCGGTCCTTTTAACACCAGATTAAACTCAGTAATAAAACCAAACTCAAAAAGCTACTCCAGTCCTTCTAACACCAGATTAAACTTAGTAATAAAACCAAACTCAACAAGCTACTCCGGTCCTTCTAACACCAGATTAAACTTAGTAATAAAACCAAACTCAACAAGCTACTCCGGTCCTTCTAACACCAGATTAAACTCAGTAATAAAACCAAACTCAACAAGCTACTCCGGTCCTTCTAACACCAGATTAAACTCAGTAATATCTTCAGATCATCACTTCATATCAGTAATGTTATTAGAACTAAAGACATTTTGCCTTCACTCTTACATTCAAAGGTGGTATACAAATATACATGTGGTAGTTGTAAGGTCACCCACATAGGCAAGACTTCTCGCTATTTACAAGTACACGTGGGAGTTTCTAACACAACCGGTCTTAAACTTCAAACTTACCTCAAAGTTCTTTTATCCATGATATCACTGATCATGCATTTAAATTTTAAAGTTCTGAAATACAGAAAGTATAATGAATTATGTCATAAAATAATAAAAGGTTAACATCTCTTTCTCAACTTTTCTACATTTTAAACTGAATGCTTTATAAACGTACATAAAAATATAAATGTAAGAACCACCAAAATACAACTGTAATTCCTAAAAGAATTAAAAGTTATAATAATACTAGTAAGTTTATCAATACCATGTCTTGTTAAGTAATTTAAATACAATAAAAGTTATAATAATACTAGTAACTTTATCAATACCAAGTCTTGTTAAGTAATTTAAATACATTAAAAGTTATAATAATACTAGTAACTTTATCAATACCAAACCTTGTTAAATAATTTAAATACATTAAAAGTTATAATAATACTAGTAACTTTATCAATACCAAGTCTTGTTAAGTAATTTAAATACAATAAAAGTTATAATAATAATAGTAACTTTATCAATACCAAACCTTGTTAAGTAATTTAAATACATTAGCTAATTATAAGTATTGTGTTTTCTGTTAAAATAAAAATATGAATTAGTTTGAGAATAGAGTTTTGTTTATTTTCTGAGTTAGTTTGAGAACAGAGTTTTGTTTATTTTCTGAGTTAGTTTGAGAACAGTGTTTTGTTTTGAATTAGTTTGAGAACAGAGTTTTGTTTTGAGTTAGTTTGAGAACAGTGTTTTGTTTTGAATTAGTTTGAGAACAGTTTTGTTTTGAATTAGTTTGAGAACAGAGTTTTGTTTTGAATTAGTTTGAGAACAGTGTTTTGCAGCTGTTTCCACAACTACTTAATGAGCGTTCTGTCCTTTGGATGACGGCACAGATTATGATTACAGCCTCTTCCTCTCAAAAGCCAGTACAGATACAGAATGGAAACATCTAGAATACTTTTATAATGTTTTGTACAATTTCTCTCTTTTTACCTACATTTTCAGTAATGCAGCCTCACAACAGGTATAATTTACAAAATACGTCTTAGCCTTAACTCCCTGCATATCCCATTGTTCAATCTTATAATTTAAAAAATTCAAGGTGAAATTAATTCAATGTTTTTTTATACTGAATATTATCATTTTCATTACCATGGAAACCACTGGTTCCAACAGCTTCTCTCCAGGTACGTCCATCCAAGACATCTCAATGGCCCCAGGAGAGCTAGGTGAACAAGGGGTTAACAGATCATCAACAATCTGGTTGGGATCACTTCTTGATGGGCCCCTCACCTAAGTATACAACAAGAAAAAGTCCATCCATTATTGGTGTTTGATGTATGATCTGCCCAGACATCAACAGAAGCGTCTAACATGATAAAGTTAGATACAAGAATATTTGCAGTATTACAATTATTTACCACACCACAGAATACTTGTTAGTGAAACAGTATTTAAGAAAAATAAGTGAATGCATCGTAGCAAATAATATTTTTTTTTACAGTAATTTTATTTTTATAATACTAATCCTATTTGTTGTTTTCTAGAATTTGTAGTGACAATAAAGTTCGATTATAAAAAAAACAAAATTACTTTTACTCTCCAAAACTACCAGTCCTTGTGAAGTCGCAGTGACAAAAACGTTGACAGAAATACAAACGTAATTTTTAATCATTATCAGAAAAAATAGTTTTCTTCTAACTTTATTGCCAAAATACAAATACTAGAGTAGCACGCGCTTAACATTTGTTTACAATTCCCAGCTAAGACCAGTTTAATTAGTTGTGAGATAAACACATGTATGATAACCTTCAATACATACCAGAAAAAAAAAAAGGGCCACATCTCTAGCATTAAGCTACAGAAACACACACACACACACACACACACACACACTTTAAATGCCTTGCAGTTGTATTATTAGCAATTCAAAGATTCTATTTATAGCTTACCCTGCGGAAGTGGGTGGCTGTTTGGACTTTCCTGACGGGCTGCATCAGAGCATCTCTAACAAGGACAGAAATGTCGGCTCCAGAGTAACTGTAAGGAAGAAACGTTGTTGATTTTCACCTGTGGACAAGATAAATAATTGTGTTTAGATTAAAAATTGAAACCGAAAAA
>NW_013668418.1:38620-44866 GCF_000517525.1 Limulus polyphemus | reverse complement strand
AAAGACGATTAACTCTTCGGGAAAGGGGATGTAAATTCTCTTCTCAAACCTAAACAAAATTCAACCATTACTACAACCCTATGTCAATAAGGAAGATATATAAAGTCAGTTAATTCTTCTGGTAAGGGGATGTAAATTCTCTTCTCAAACCTAAACAAAATTCAACCATTACTACAACCCGTATGTCAATAAGGAAGATATATAAAGTCAGTCAATTCTTCTGGTAAGGGGATGTAAATTCTCTTCTCAAACCTAAACAAAATTCAACCATTACTAGAACCCTATGTCAATAAGGAAGATATATAAAGTCAGTTAACTCTTCGGGCAAGGGGATGTAAATTCTCTTCTCAAACCTAAACAAAATTCAACCATAACTACAACCCTATGTCAATAAGGAAGATATATAAAGTCAGTCAATTCTTCTGGTAAGGGGATGTAAATTCTCTTCTCAAACCTAAACCATTACTAGAACCCTATGTCAATAAGGAAGATATATAAAGTCAGTTAACTCTTCTGGTAAAAGCAGGAATAGAAATAATGAAATAAAATTACACTCATATAAGAGGGAAAGCTATCAGAAGGATTACATTCCCTCATACAAAGTCGGATTTCCTCACCAATAATTTTTGTTTAATCCATGCAATATGTTCAATTTAATTAGTTATAACTAAAGGAATATGGGTGGACTATACATTCCTGATCAGGGAAAGTCAACTAAAAAGATGAAATTCCTAAGGAATGTAATATTTTGATCCCTGAGAAGGATATAAATTCCCTTCTCAGACCTAAAGAAATTCAACCCTATGTGAAGATGACAGTTAATTCTTCTGACAATAAGATGTAATTTCTTCTCTAACCTAAAACCTTAACTCAGCTTCCAAGTATTCAGTTGATGGTCCACTTACATTGTTCAGTGAAAAAGAAATTTCATCTACACTTATCTTGTATATTCTTGATCTGAGAAAGTTAAAATTTACCTGAAATCTGGAAAAATACATTTAACCTCAGAGAGTTAAAACTTATTCGAACACACGCCTATTTTTTCTTTTACATACCATGATTCTGTTGTGGGCTGTTATTACAATCATAGCCAAGGTAGCCTACACTATATACAGTTGAAATGAACACGGAGATATGAAGTTACCGAGGTGATATATTGTATGCGACATGGTAAAAATACTGTAGTTTGAAACAATAAAAAATAAAGCTCTGAGTTAGTGGTTAATATGTCATTAAATATAAAATTATTAAATCATAAAATGTAAGGTATTTTAGTGGTTTAAGACCAAATAGTAGCTTTAAAAATATTTAAAGATTAAAAATTCTGTGAATATTTTAGCACTGATTATACAACAGAAATACTATAATGACAAAATAAATGTATCACTAACATTACAACAAAACTATACTTAGGAGTCAACAAATAATCTTATTAACCTTAAACAAATTCTTTGTATGAGAAAGATGAAAGGAGAAGGAAGATTAATAATCAACTTACTAGGATTTTGATTGGTTAATCTTTAGATTAATTATTTTAGTTGTTCAGAAATAATCTCCTGTAGAAAAAAGATTAATCATGTAAACCAGCATTTCCCAAACGCCTGTTATCCACATCCTCCCCCTTAATAAATATGATTTCTTGTGCCCCCACTAATCTACATGCTCATGCTCCTCCATACTTTGGGAAACAATGAGATAAACACAACATATGCTAAATACCACAGTAAAAGTTGCATAGTTTAAGCCTGTTTCTGAAAGTAACATACCTTCTTCGGATGGCAGCATCTAGGACCCACGGAATATTGGTCGCTCCCAAAACAAGAATTCCATCATTGTCGGTGTTGACACCTATAATAGGCAATGTACAACTAAATCTGGATAAAATTAATTTATCAAATATCACACGTCTGTTCACAGCCCTTTTTTCCCATCCCCTAAGAACTTTGCACACAGTTACAGTCAGATGTTTTTAAAAACCTGTCAAATATACCTTCTGCTGCTCAGCAAAGTAACAAAAATATTAATTATAGTGTAATTTTTGATGTGAAAGACAATAAATAGTGAATGGTAGAATGCAAAGATTTGATATGTGTGTGTGAGCTACAAACATTTCAGCAACATGTTGTTCCCGAGTATCTCTACCAATTAGCTTGAGTTTTACTTTAGCTATATTTTCATACATGTATCTGGTACTCCAAGTATTTCTATTAATCAAATCTTACTTGCCAGATACTACTGAAACTTATTCTCTTAAATATGATGTTCTCATGAATTGTGTAAAACAGAAATATACACTTTATCAATACGTATTTACTATATCATATAATATAGTAAACCAACTGTTTGGTTCCACGAGTTATGAGAGATCCACGGAAGGTTTTGTTGTCATTTTTTAGTAAATATTTAGATTTAAAATTAATCAGATATTTTAGTAAAAGAATTTATTAAACTAAGCTATACGTGTATTCTAAGGTGTAAATTTAAAAATTCAATATAAATTTTTGATTTTTAATACCTTGCATCTGTACAAGAAACTCGGTTTTGATTCTCCTAGCCGACTCTGATTCATTGTCTGACCGTGAACTACAGAGGGAGTCAATTTCATCTATAAAAATGATGCTTGGTTTATCTTGTCGAGCTATTTCAAACAGATTTTTCACCAGCCTATTACAAAAGAGAAACAGTAACAGTTGTTAAAGTTTCGTACAGCAATAACAGGTGGAGCTCTGAGTAGAACTTTTTTCTGAAAAGCTGGATGCTTAGTCCAATAAAAATCGACTTAACATACACACGGAACTATTGTTCTTATTCACATGTTAACAGTTGGAAATACTCTGGTGTCAGTTTAGGAAACTAAGACTATGGTGAGAAGTAATAAAAGTGACAAAAAAAAATAAGATGGATTATTAAAAACATCAAATTTTGGATTGAACAGAAGCATAAAAATTAGATTCTCCAACACCTACTTTTATAAGTCAAAGTTTAAATATCAATCTATCTTTAAAGTTTTATATGTGTGGAGAAGAATTAAAGCCAGAGGGGTAAGTGAAAAGTTACTATTAAACTGTCAGCTCTGCAGCATGAAAACTAGACAATAACATTTTCCTTTGAAAAATGAAAAACAATATAATGTTAATAAAGGTCCACATAAAAATAAAGCAAACATGGAATGAAAGTTTACTAGGATACCAACACTTTGACTGAAGGTTGCACCAGGATAAATGAAGACACGAAGGGAGAGTTTATTAGGATACCAACAGTTTGACTGAAGTTTGAAGCAGGATAAATGGAGACACGAAGGAAGAGTTTATTAGGATACCAACAGTTTGACTTAAAGGTTTCAGCAGGATCCTTCACCCTTTTCTGTTTACAGAAACATAAACTAGAAAGTTGGATCCACTTGCCATGCCAACCTGTCATATCCTCTGTTCTACAAACTGACAATACTTCTGACACTTTACTTCAAACACTTAAATAAACACTTTAAGACTCTTATACCGTAGTTAAAAAAAACACAGTTAAATTATAATAGTTATAGGACACAGTTTGCTTTGAACATATTATTACTCTGTGTTTTCAAGTGCATTACTCAATTAAATACAAAATCTGGTGTACTGGTACCATTAGTATAAAAAAAAGTAGGCTCAAACTTCACTGGCAGCCAATAGCAAAATAATGAGGTCAAAGGTTAGTGCTATATTTATTGTTTTTCAATTATATTTTTATTTATTGTTATAAAAGTAAATAAAACATAAAAATTAAAAACTTATTAGATTAGATTTCATAAGATAATGAAAACAAATTTTCCTCAAAGTTTGCTCATGACATTAAGCCATTTAATACCATAATTTGAGCTACTTGTTCACTAAGCGATTTACGACTTGTATGGCAGATTTATTAATTAGACAGGTTCAAAGGATAATAAAATTATATATAAACAGATGCAAACTGTTACAAGCTTTAAGCTATTTAGGATAAACAACTGTAGAAACGTTTTCTGTTAAAATCTGCAGTCATTCTAGATAGAAAAAAAGGTCAGTTAGATATATTCTGTATTTTTTTTACGGTAGTTACAAGGTCGGTCAAATTGACCGAGTCTGTATAGAGTTAGGGTAGAGACAATTACAGATAGAAAAAAAGTTTTATTAAAAAAAAACCCAAAAAACATTTCATATTTATTTAGGAGGTCTTACAGGTCACATGAATTAAATATGAAAATTTTCAAATGAAGAAAAGTATTTCTAATTCTAACATGACAATCACTTTGCACCTGAAGCAGTCAACACTATGACTCAATATGTTCACACACAAACCTTTCGTAAAAATACGTTATTCAAAAATCTGATTTTTGTTTTGTACAAAAAAGACTTGCAGTGTTTACTAAAAGTTTGTCAAATTTCAATAAGGTACACGTACCATACTGAAAGTTATAGTACGAAAACTGATGGTTACTTTGAGGTTAAAGGTCAGGTGCAATCCACCATATGGAGAGTTAACAGAATAAATCATTTGACCAATTTCTAAACAACCACCCTTTATGTATACATTACAGTGAACTTATGGAATTTTTATCTTGCAAAATTAAAAAGATAACAGAGATTACTGGTACTCACTTTTCACTTTCTCCTAACCATTTGGAGACCAGATGTGAAGAAGATACTGAGAAAAATGTGGAATTATTGGCTTCAGTAGCTACTGCTTTAGCCAAAAATGATTTTCCTGTACCTGGAGGCTGCAAAGTAAACAAAGACCAGAATAAGGAAATAAAATGACCTCAACAGCTACTGCTTCAGCCAAAAAAAGATTTTTCTGTCCCTGGAGGCTGCGAAGTAAAGGAAAAAATTAAAAACAAGATAGCCTCAGTTGATACCACTTTAGCTAGAAAAATGTTTTCTTTATCAGGAGGCTGCAAAGTAAACTAATCAGTTAAAAAATACATACAAATACCTTTCTTGTAAAGTGTACTAAATTTAGTTTAAAATTTACCTTTCCCAAATAGGAAACAAATGACCAAAAAAAAAGAAGATCCAGCTTACTCCAAAAAGCAAAATGCCTTTCCAAGGCTTCCGTTTTCCTGTGAAAAGATGAGGAAACTTGATCGGAAGTATTACAGCTTCTTTTAAGGCTTCTTTTGCACCTTCTAATCCAGCCACATCAGACCACTTTACGTTAGGTTTCTCCATCACTATCGCCCCTGAAAAAACAAAAATAGTGATTTCATGATTCAAGAACACAAATAATCAATATGATTAATTAATTTTTCATCATAAGTGAAACACTAAGAAAGTTTCTCAAGTTTTATAAAGGAATGCAGTAACATAAGTAGTTTGCTACTGTTTTAAAACTGAATTTCAACAATCTGTCTGATGTCAGGATAAATGTAATATTTTAGTTTTAAATAGATATCTTAATACACGAGGTACAAAAACGTTTATTTATATCTTTTGGAGTACTTTCAAATGACAAAACCCCTGACAAATTAACTCAGAAGATGAAATAATTAATTTAATTTAATTCCTAACAAACACACAATTGGTGGCCTCCTATAAATCACTTTTCTAAAGTTTTACAACTGAATCTCAAAACTCACTTAAGTTTCAAAATAAACTTTTTTTTTAAAAATGTGTTAGAATAAGCATAATTTCTTGTCAGTTTAAAATCATTACTGCTTTAAAAACCTTTAATTACAATTATGAAACTTTTTGTGGTTTTCCTATTTTCTTCTGCTTGATACCTAGCCCCTCTAACTTTTATCATTCCAGCCCGGTTTATAAAAAGACGTTGAGATAGTTTATTTAATATAACATTTATTATTTTTTGGTTATTCAACTGTACATATAAAACCTAAAAAAATATTTTGTTTCATATCCTCAAAGTGCAAAATTTTAAAAGGCTTAGCAACCGAGTACGACGGCCACAACTAGAAGAGATAATTGTTTGCTTTACTTGTTCTATGTTTTAAGAAAAATAAATTTAAGAATTTATTTCAAAATAGCAATAATCTATATACATACTTAATGCATAATAATTGAAATGTGACTGTATTTTACAAAATACTAGTCCACTAAAACACAGCCAAGACAAGATCACTTTATACAGACTAAAGCTCAGTTTTGTGTTATTAGTTGCAGTAACATGAGTGCACGTGCGATCCGTCATTGTAACTTCTGTATTGTTATCTAGGCATGGCTGAAAGGTCTATATAAATAAAAATAACAAATATATATATAAATGTATAATGTTATG
>NW_013668418.1:36789-38589 GCF_000517525.1 Limulus polyphemus | reverse complement strand
ACTGAAAATAACAGATAAAATACATAGTGTTTTTCTTAAGAAATGTTTGATAACTATCTGGATATTATAAAGATTTTGCATGTGAAATTTGAAAATTTTCTGATGCATAAAAGTATTTTTAATCTTAAAATTACTTTGCATGCTAGATAGGCAACATGCGAAAAAAAAAAAGGCATGAGAAAATATTGCTTTACAAACCTTAAGACTTAATAAAAAAATTTCATATTTTGCATATGAAAGCACTTTACTGATAAACTGCCAAAGTTAATTAACATACGCTAACTACTTTCAAAGTTATAGCATGAAAACTATAACAAGCACAGAATGGTTATGAGGTCAGTCCCAGGGACCGAGCCTGTGCTGAAAAAGTTAAAGCGATAGCTTTCAAGAAAGTACAAAAATTATGTGACTGATCAATTAGTCTAAGAAACTGAAAAAGTTACTTAAGTTCAAAACTATATGACTAATTTTGCTAAGCCAAGGCAAATAGAGTATTTTTTTATGATGTTTTGTAAAGACGAGTTTCATGCAATGTACAAGAAGAAGACTTTTTTTTGTTTTACCACATCTTGAAGTGATCTAGACAACAACAATACACATTACTTTGACAGTTATTTTAATCTATATGACAACAGGACTAGAGAAGTACATGTACACTGGATTTAGATACATTACAGTTGTTAAATTTTCAAGCTACTTGAAAAAGGATAAAGTTAAGTCTTGAGAACACCGATTATTTCAATGGAGAAAAAAAAATCCAGAATCATAAAAACACGAGTTAAAAACCTAATTAGTACTATCAGCAAAACTCAGTATTTTCCCTGAAAGGGAGCCAAAAGCTGTCTGGAGGGATCACCTGTTTTAACCACTTGCATCCGCATACCATAGTGTGTTGTCTGTCAGTAAGTCAGTAGACACTAAAATGACATCACATGATTAATGTTGCAATTTGTACTTTCTTGACCTCAGTAAAACATGTGCATGCTATGAATCACGAGAAGAATTATGCACTCTGAAGGCTACAATACAACATGACATATGAACTCCATCACTAGAGACAATGATTAACTATTATACTCATTACTATTCCAAAACAAGTGTATTTACCTTCTAACTGATTGAGAAGTTTCTTTTTATCTGGGTCATCATCTTCACTATCACTATTGTTTTCCTCTCCTTTCCTAGAATAAAGCCAAAATATATGACATTTAATGTTTCCAAGCATCTACTCATGACTTTGAAGAAGGAAAAAAATGTTTTAAAGTCTTCTTTGAATCTTTTTATTTTTCAAATATATCCAGAGTTGCTCTTAAAATATTAAATACACGTTTTTGTATGATTAATGCATTAAAAAAAAACAGCTATAGTTTTCTATACATGTTTTACAATGATGAATAAAACAATAATTAAACTACAATTTTATGATAGTTATGTATAACAAGTATTTAAGGTACAGTTGTGGCAATCAGATATCAATTATTGTCATGGTTAGTAGCTTAAACAATCACCTAGTTTACGTTTGTTATTACCAAGTACTAATTACTATCTAGTTTTTATCCTACGTTTCAGCTCATAACCTGACGTCAAATTCACGGAAGTCTTGAGAAGAACTGTTTCTGTAGTGATAGTGGTCCAGATTTGATTCTATCTTGACTTGATGATTGTATAGGTTATTAACCATGATGATGACTGTTCTATTAACAGTGATGATGACTGTTCTATTAACCGTGATGATGACTGTTCTATTAACCGTGATGATGACTGTTCTATTAACCGTGATGATGACTGTTCTATTAACCG
>NW_013668418.1:31563-36011 GCF_000517525.1 Limulus polyphemus | reverse complement strand
GATGATGACTGTTCTATACATTATTTTGAATATAAAGAACTGTCTTCACTGCATTTCTAAAAAACATAATGCATGGAGGTGTTAAATTCACAAGCATGGCCTGGTGGTTAGGCGCAATCTACGAGTCACAAATTTCAGTCTCCTCATCAAACATACTCGCCATTTCAGCCATTATAATGTGACAATCAATCCTGCTTTTCACTGGTAAAAAAAAGTAGCCCAAGAGTTGGGAGTGGGTGGTATTTAGTAGCTGCATCCTTTGTGGTCTATCACTGCTAAATTAGGAATGGCTAAGGCAGATAGCCTTTGATTAGCTTTGCACAAACAAACAAGCTAAGTTTACGTTTCTATTAATTAAAAACACCTACAGTTCCCAGTTAATGCTAAGAAAGAAGTTCATTTATATAACACCATACTCAGCATCTGTAAATAAATAGGAATAAACGACTATAAAATATTAATAATTTTTATTACGGTTTCAGTTTTAAAAATTCTAATCTACATTTGACATACACATTTGTTTATTAGGTGTGGCAGTTAAAGGCAACCATTTACGAGGAAATTTAGCTTTAGCAAGTTCTGTATTTAATACCTTTCATTTAGAAAAAAAGAAATGATAAAGAGTCAGTTTGTGAACTGACATCTACCATTACCTCCCCCTTTTCGTGTATAGCACCAATTAAAAGTAATCTCTTACGTCTATATACTACAAGGAGTTTTGGTGATAAGACTTAATTATTTTTCATGACCCAAAAGCATCAATTACTTAATAATTCAGTCTTACTGTCATGTTTTGCCAAAAAGTATTCAGTAACACGTACTAAATGTGTTTAACAACTATTAAATGAAGTGGTTGCTATAATGTTAGAGAGTATTTTAAATTTCAAAAACAAAAACTAGAACTAACAACACTCTGTGTAATGGCAGGGGATAGTATTAACATGGTAACTCAACACTCTATGTAATGACAGGGGATAGTTTCAACATGGTAACTCTCAACACTCTATGTAATGACAGGGGATAGTTTGAACATGGTAACTCTCAACACTCTATGTAATGACAGGGGATAGTTTCAACATGGTAACTCTCAACACTATGTAATGACAAAGGATAGTTTCAACATGGTAACTCAACACTCTATGTAATGACAGGGGATAGTATTAACATGGTAACTCAACACTATGTAATGACTGGGGATAGGTTTAACATGGTAATTCTCAACACTATGTAATGACAGGGGGATAGTATTAACATGGTAACTCAACAGTATGTAATGACAGGGGATAGTATAAACATGGTAACTCTCAACACTCTATGTAATGGCAGGGTATAGTATAAACATGGTAACTCTCAACACTCTATGTAATGACAGGGGATAGTATAAACATGGTAACTCTCAACACTATGTAATGGCCGGGGATAGTATAAACATGGTAACTCTCAACACTATGTAATGACAGGGGATAGTATAAACATGGTAACTCTCAACACTCTATGTAATGACAGGGGATAGTTTCAACATGGTAACTCTCAACACTATGTAATGACAAAGGATAGTTTCAACATGGTAACTCAACACTCTATGTAATGACAGGGTATAGTATAAACATGGTAACTCTCAACACTCTATGTAATGACAGGGGATAGTATAAACATGGTAACTCTCAACACTATGTAATGACAGGGGATAGTATTAACATGGTAACTCTCAACACTATGTAATGACAGGGGATAGTATAAACATGGTAACTCTCAACACTCTATGTAATGACAAAGGATAGTTTCAACATGGTAACTCTCAACACTCTATGTAATGGCAGGGTATAGTATAAACATGGTAACTCTCATACAACTAAAACAGGACTTTTAAATGGAGCAGCTTACACCTATACATATTAAGGTAAATGAAAGTGCTTTACTGAATTTAGTGCAATAAACTGAAAATGACATGTTCCCCCACTACTCACAATGTCTTCTACCAAAAGTACATAAATTCACAAATTAAGCACATATATATATATCTTAATAACCATACAGGTATGTCTGTTTGATTATACAACACCATGTCTTTAAATAAAAATCCCAATAGGCAAACATTATGTCTGATAAAATAACACATTATATCAAGCCCACCTTTTCACAGTAATTAGTTTGACCATCTATTTGCTCCAAATACTGATAACCCATGCAGTGCTAGTTTGACCATATATTTGCTCCACATACGGATAACCCATGCAGTGCTAGTTTGACCATCTATTTGCTCCAAATACTGATAACCCATGCAGTGCTAGTTTGACCATCTATTTGCTCCACATCCCGATAACCCATGCAGTGCTAGTTTGACCATCTATTTGCTCCACATCCCGATAACCCATGCAGTGCTAGTTTGACCATCTCTTTTTTAATGTTAATTTAATTAACAATATTTATTAAAATGTTTCATATATATATATATAATACTTTTGTAACTCTTCATTTATTATTTACATATTTATATTTTTATTATAGGGGGTGTTCTGCACTGTTAGTGTTTGCTTAGTATGTGTGTTTAGTGAATCTAGATCCTTGCCTTTCCAAAGCACAAAGGCCAGTGTTTTTGAATGACCTCTGGGTGGGATGCCAGTTCATTGCAGCAAGGAACAAGTGAGATAAAGTATGTTACTCAAGCATGACATAGGTCAACTACGAGTCCGAAGTACAAAGCCACTCAGTGATGCTGCCTGTATGGATTAACCTAGATACGAGATATTACTGGGATTAAAATCAAATGTATTGCTAACAGCAAGGATACCCAACTCATGTATCAATACACTTAAGTAATTGTAAGTTTATGTTTTATGGCACTGGATACATTAATTACTGGGTTTTTAGTTCTGATTTATATAGGAAGCTTGCTTCGATCAGAAGTTAGTAATAATAATAATAACCTAATTATTTACGTCCATTGCTTGCCTGGAAAAATCCCAAACTTTCATTGTGAATTAAACACTGTGATTCATGAAATGAAGTAAGAACACTTTAAAGTTGACGTTTCGTGATATAACTATGCTGTGGTGAAGCAAACAAATGAATGAAAGTAAAGTTCCTTTAATAAACAGAACAGTACAGCACATTCAACCCGAACCCATCTCAACGTGACATCAGTCTCGTGTGAAACATATTACAAAAATCGGTTCTAGGCTTAAACATTTTATTATTAGATCATTGGTCAGTCTTTGACAAATACATACTCAATTTAACTCATTCTATATAATGCCATTTTCTATGCCTTATGTACACTTCTGTTTATAATAACAATATTTTGGTTTGTTTGTTGTTATGCACAAAGCTACACAATATGCTACTTGTGGTGTGCCCAACATGGATACTGAAACACAATTTTTGGTATAATAAGCCCCCAAAATTATTTCTGAGCCCCTGGGGGGCATCAATATATATATGTATATTTTTTAAGAGAAGTTACACAAACATCAATATAAAATTAAAATATTTAAAGGAACTTTCAGAAAACTTCTCATTTTTAGGTTCTTGCAAGCCCTTGAAATTGCTATTATCTAATTCAAGCACTTTCAAACTTTTTAAAGGTCTGTGTGTGTGTTAACCAAATACCAATAGCAGAAGTATGAATTAGATCCTCTGACCTAATTCCAAACGTCAGCTACATAAAAAGAATACATTCTACCTAGGGCCAAGCCAGCAACTGAACTACTGAATAATGAAACTGACTTTTCACAAACCAATTGCAATAAAAAAAAAAACTTTGTCAAAGACAAAGCCTGTCTTGAAACTATGACATTTAACCTTCAAGTCACTACTTTTAACCTTGCTCTTTCAGAAATCAAACAAAAGTTTGTTCAATCCTATCAATTATTTGACTTCCTAAAGAAAATAAGTTCAAGAGTTTGAGAATACACCTTTCTTTTAAACCAGGAATAATTCTAGGAACTTTGGATCAAGTGTTAATGCACCAAAAATACAAAACAAACCACCAATCTGCTAGATATTTAATAATTATTTTATCAGTTAAATACATGTATCATGGACATACAAACAAACAAAAAACGCAATGAGTGTACAGTAGAACACACAAAAAATATTAAGATGATGGACTTCATGAAATGGTTAATGTATGTACGACAAACAGTATTTACTGGTTTTAGACAGTCTTTAAAACCACCGAGATACTACAATGAACTGTTTTATTAACTTGTTACTTTACCAATAGTAAATTACACCTAACTCTATGTTACTTGACAATAGTAAATTACACCTAACTCCACGTTACTTGCCCAATAGTAAATTACACCTAACTCCAGTTACTTGCCCAATAATAAATTACACCTAACTCCACGTTACTTGCCCAATAGTAAATTACACCTAACTCCATGTTACTTGCCCAATAGTAAATTACACCTAACTCCATGTTACTTGCCCAATAGTAAATTACA
>NW_013668418.1:24496-30663 GCF_000517525.1 Limulus polyphemus | reverse complement strand
TAAATGTGGAATGTATTAAAGAGGACATCAACGTGTTTTTTGCTTCAAAACCACACGATTTCTTTAATCAGGGCATTAACAACCTGATTGTAAGATGAAAAATCATCATCGATAAGATTTTTATTCTTTACCACATCCATGAAGCACAGCACTATGTAAATTACATGTGTGAGTCGATTACAAAACAAGTCTTTTTACACACCACAATCAATGGGGGGGATACAAATGACAATCGTTGTAAACCTTTGCCTTATTCTCGGTGATGTGAAACATTCCTCCAAGCTGCATTTTCTCGTGCAACACCAATCTCGATTGTCGTCCGTCCAAATTTACACCCGCCAAGCCATTTGAGTAACTGTTCTCAATAATGCTATACACAGATAATAACTTGGTAATCGAAACAGTAAACAATGAGGTGACGTAAGCTGTAGTCAGTTAAGTACCTGCAGCGCCTGCTGTAAGATGCCCAGACAAGTTCATTGCTTTCAATAGGTGGATTATTACCAACATGCATTTTCAATTTCATTTTTCTATGAAGCCAGTTTCCATGTAAAACCACGAAAGGTAATTCCTGCAAATATTAAATAAACTACACTATAGACTTAATGGAAATCAAGGTTACTAGGATGATTCCAGGGGTGAAAGGTTATCTTAAAGCAACAAGGTAAGATCTCTTAATTTCTCTTGAAAAAATAAGGGTAACAGATGATTTTATTGAAACTTACAAGACTATAGTTTTTGATGTGATGACTTATAGCATTATATTTTACAGTACTCCTATTCAGTTTTAAGTTTTATATAGATAGAATTTACTTCATTAATTTACACGTTGTTTGGGTTCTATTACACAAACCTTAAAGTTCAACCTCAACTTTTAGTCTTCGGATCAGAAGTTACTAATTACACCATTTAAATTTATAAGCTAAGCATACTGCATTACTTTCATTTCAATGCCTTAGCTGTGTAGTGACAAATGAATAAAAGATTAAAATGTTTAAAACCGATTTGACGTAATGACTAATAGCATTGTCTCGTAACTTGCAAGTCTATTAAAAATTTAATAACAATACATATGTTATACAAAATTACAAGTCTACAATACACGCCCCCAAAAAATTCACATCCATATGTATATATATATGAACACATTCTTACTTGAAGTGTCCCACCACTCATTTCAGTAAAATAATGAATCCGAATTAGTTCTGTAAATGCTTTACAAAAATAGAGCAAAGCCCACTGCAATAGGCTTGCCTATTAATTTAGTGTCCAGAAATACAACTCACAAAGTAATTTAAAAACCAAGGGTTATCAACAGAGGGCGATGTTTGAAAGTATATTAATAAACAATATTCCATTCTCATCGTACAGTTTAATATCTAATTTTAAATTCAATTTAATAATATTTAATCATTAAACTACATGGTTCTGAAATATGTAAACGTTTTTACTCAGATAAATTGTAAACGATATAAAAAACTGTATGTACATTATCCGTATTTTCATAGAATAATCTAATATAGTAATAGCATTTTTACTATTTGAGCAAACTTCAGAACTGCATAAACAAATAACTAATTGTATTTAGTTTGCTTAATGAAGCCCAAAACTATACATTGGGCTATGTACGCCACATGGATCAAACCCATAAATTCAGCGTTTTCAGCTCTCAAAGCTCACCACTGAGTCATTCGTGAAACAAATCTTATTCCAACTCTTTTTCTTTCTTTTTATCAACAAAAATAACAAGCCACTTCAGAAGAAATGACTACTTTACATTTATTTATACAAAGAAACCAAATATCTTTTCAAATGCCAAAAATTAATTTATAGCTCCATTTGGATTTCTACTTGTTCAAGTTATAAAAGATATGATTAATTACAAAAAAATATTTTTATTCTTAGTGTTTCGCTTTATTATACAACATAGCCAGGAAAAACCTAACAATACTGGAAATAATAATGGAAACGGTAAGAAAAAAGGTATAAAAGACAAATAAAGAGGTTCATTACATTATGCTAAAACGATTTTGGAACCTCACTAAATGGTCACAGTCCATGTCGTCCCGTCCAGTCTAGTCATGTTTATCTAACGGCCGTGCATCTTGACAATAACCCTGCAGTGTAGTTTCTATTGCAAAAGGCCCAGTTTTAAGGCTGCCATGTCAAAAGCAAGCTGCTGCTCCCTGCAGGTTTCCAAAATTCACCTAGTGTACGAGAACGAAAGCTTTACAGTATCTTTTCAATAATCCAATCGCAAAGAAATTCGTAGATGGTGCGTGTGGCGACTTCCAGCATGTTTTATTATATAACAGTATGAATACCCATTTCATTCTCCAGCTGCTTGAGGTATGCAACGATTAAATGGACATGTCATAGAAGCAGCATGTATACACGTGACTTGAGTCACTTTTAGAGACAAAGGTCTTTCTTTATTATGTTGCGTACATTGTCTAGGGCGTGTAGATTACTTTGGCACTGACCTTTGTGCTCGTGGATTATCAACTGTTACAATACGCTAGACTCTGCTTACCACGACTTAGGTAGGGCTTTCTGCAGGGCTCTTTCTAAATGGTACCTCACGTTGATCCATATTCCTTTGTATTCCAATGTCATTAAGTACACGGATATCAGTCTTGGAAATTCTAAGTCCCTGATCTCAACAGATCTTTATTATATTTATCTAAGTCCATTCCTTCCTTAGCGGTTTAAAAAATCGTATAATTTATTTTGAAATCGCCAAGTAGATTCAACAAAAACGCCACTACCGCCCCCACAAGGAAGAGGAGCCGGAGCCGAACCTGGTGGTACAACATATTTTATTCAATTTTTTAAATAGTTACTGCTTTTTTTATCATTTCTTGGCACCAGAAGTTGCATCACTCACAGCTGTTATTAAAAATGTGCCAATATACCGGTGAGCTGTGAGGTTTCATTATTAATTATACCACATATTTAAACTGTTGTATGTTTTCGAAACAGAAATTAAGACGAATTTCAATTTTAATATAGTGTTAAGTAGATTTATTCATAAAAGTATTAATGACTTTCTGTAAGTAAACTTTGTTTTATAAAGCATAATAACTATTATAAACGGTTAACATTTTCAGTTGCTCCAGACTTTATTCATTTCAATAAAATTACTGTAAGGTTTTCCACAAAGACGATAATGAACTAAATATACATACGTTTTTTAAGTCATTGTTTTAAAGTCTACTTGATATATACACACATCATATTGTTTAGAAAGTTTAAAGAGTGCATTTAAGCTTAAATTATTGTATATTTTAAAACCAATGAATTATAGATTCAGAATAGAATTAAGGAAAACAAAGTTGACTGTACATTTCAAAAATATTTCATTTATTACTGCCATGGTTTCGCCACTAAAGGCAACATCAAGTATTAGGTCGTCAATAAATGTCGTTTTTTAGATGAAAAAACCCCTAACAACCTGTATGTCAAAACAAAATATTTTATATATATATATATATATATAAGCAAATATTAAAGTATACATACACAAGCACACAGGTTTTACACACACACACATATATATACCTGTATAGACATGTTTTAAATATCTTCTCAATATCTGCACAATAAACACAAATGTATTAAATACAACTGTAATATTTATTAGAAAATTCAGTTTATAGTAACTTTTATCTGATAGTGTTGATAACTAGAAGTGTTAAAGGGGATCTGATTAAAGTGTTTAAGGTTGTTAAGGGTGCTGATAACTAGAAGTGTTAAAGGGGATCTGATTGAAGTGTTTAAGGTTGTTAAGGGGATCTGATTAAAGTGTTTAAGGTTGTTAAGGGTGCTGATAACTAGAAGTGTTAAAGGGGATCTGATTGAAGTGTTTAAGGTTGTTAAGGGTGCTGATAACTAGAAGTGTTAAAGGGGATCTGATTAAAGTGTTTAAGGTTGTTAAGGGTGCCAATAGTGTAGATAATGCATCATCTTTTTCTGTATTTAATGGTAGGGATAGGTGACACAAACAAAGTTTGGGCAGCTAAGACAGGTTTATTTCCCAAACAGAGTAGCTGATCTATGGAATGGGTTGCTTCCAGATGTTGTGAAAACAGTAAATTTAAGGGAAGGCTTAATAAATATTTGAATGATAAGGGCTGTCTAGAAGAGCCAGCAGGTCCCTCGTTGTCCTTAAATGTTAAGTTCGTTTGGCCTCATTATCTAATAAAAGGATACCGTAAATTACTTATTATTCATGTGGAATTAACTTTTGTCATTTTTGCAGTATGTACGTTTCTTCAAATGATAGTTGCAGTGAAATAAAGTCTTTACGAATGATAATGAATCTATGTTACTTGACCAATAGTAAATTACACCTAACTCCACTTTTGTTTTGTATTTTTACTTTCTACAAAACACCAGCCTAAAGCCTGTAAGTTACAATATTTGTAAAGTACATGATCTAGAATGAACTAAACTTGTAAACATTTTCTTACTTAGATTCATTTTCCCCTGCTTTTACAGGTTTCTTTTTCTCTTTATCTTTTTTCAAATAAGCCTTTAGTTTTTCTGCTCTTTCTAAGTATTGGATACACTTGGCCCGAATGCTTTCCTTAGATCTCTCATTCTGTGCTTCATCTGTGGATAATAAGAAATTTCAGATCAACACAAAGTTGTGATCAAACTCATTTAACATGTTTAATATGTATATATAAATTTTAAATGTTTTAGCTATTACAGCATTAAGAACTTTTAAATGTTTTAGCTATTACAGCATTAAGAACTATAAAATGTTTTAGTTATTACAGCATTAAGAACCTTGTAATATTTTAGTTACTACAGCATTAAAACTAAACTAGAACATATGAATATTTAAACTTTTCAACTGAAGTTTACATTAAGTTTATTACAGAAATTGTTTGGTCATTTTACAGGAAACTTACATTGCAAACTTTTTTAAGTTACTGTTTTAGATACGATATGAAACTTGCTGTAAGTAAAATCCACAATTTGAAATTCATATTCATGGTTACAATATGCATACATATATATATAGGCAAGAGTATGTACAGAAGGATACCCTAAATATGTCAGTTAAACATACATGCTGAATGTTTTTTCAATTCAAATGCAATTATTCTAATATAGGGTGTAATAGCTATAAAACTAGGAATTAAATAAATGTTAACAAACATAGACAAAAACAAACATTAGTGTCTATTTATGAAACATTCAATGCATTCTTACCCAAACCTCAAAACAACTTTTATGATTTGAATTTTGACTGAGTTTTACAATAATTTTATTTTTTTACAAGCCCACCCAACATATGTGTACTTGACAAAAACCACTATAATACAGTTGTAATATTATTAAAATATCAGTTCTAAAACACTTTAACTAAGAATAAGCATGCTACAGATATAAGGAAAGAAAACGTTTTTTTTTTTAAAGTCGTATAGTAACTTTAACTAAGAATAAGCATGCTACAGATATAAGGAAAGAAACACGTTTTGTTTTTAAAGTCGTATAGCAACTTTAACTAAGAATAAGCATGCTACAGATATAAGGAAAGAAAACACATTTTGTTTTTAAAGTCGTATAGCAACTTTAACTAAGAATAAGCATGCTACAGATATAAGGGAAGAAAACACGTTTTGTTTTTAAAGTCGTATAGCAACTTTAACTAAGAATAAGCATGCTACAGATATAAGGAAAGAAAACACAGATGTTTTTTTAAAAGTCGTATAGCAACTTTAACTAAGAATAAGCATGCTACAGATATAAGGAAAGAAAACACAGATGTTTTTTTAAAGTCATATAGTAACTTTAACTAAGAATAAGCATGCTACAGATAAAAGGAAAGAAAACACAGATGTTGTTTTTTTAAAGTCGTATAGTAACAACCTATAAACAAGCTAACCTGAACCGCTAAACAACAACAGAAATTGTTCAGCTTTGACATACATAACTTATGTAAGGACTCACATTTTATAGCATGAAGAAAGTATTCGACCCCATGCTCATAAAGACGGAAAGCTTCTTGATAATTCTTTTTCCTATCTTCTTCTGTGGCCTTTGTCACCAGGTCTATAGCTTTCTTTAATAAAGAGAGAAAAACGTGTGTACCAAATACCAGTATATTTATTTCACACGCATGCTCATCAGTTAGGTGTAATTTACTATTGGGC
>NW_013668418.1:10752-23496 GCF_000517525.1 Limulus polyphemus | reverse complement strand
CAAACGTGTGTCTCGTCGTGTGCCATCACTATAAGGGATTAGAGTACACTAAACTTTACACATTATATAGGCTACACTGACGTGACATTTTTTTTGGGGGGGTGGGTGGTTAATGAAAGTGTTTACAAAACGCGACATTAATTTCTTGACGACCTAATACTTTACTGGCGAAACTATGGTAATAATATGAGAAATATATTTGAAACATACAGTTGTCTTTGTTTTCTTCATTTCTGCAATTATAGAGTTTCTCCAAGTACCGACGGTTTCAAGTATTAAGGGTCCATAAGAAATATAGTATTTTTAGCTTAAAGTTTGTGCTGAAAACAACAATATTATGACTAACAAAAACCATACGCTCAAGTATAGTACTATCATAATTTTCCTATTGAAGTAAAACAAAATTTCAATTTATCAACATACTTATACAATGAACAGCCCCCCCCAAATGGGTCAGCGATAATTTTTTTTAGGACTTACAACGCTAAAATAGGATTTGATTCCTCATGGTGGGCAGAGCTCAGATAACCCATTGTGTAGCTTTTCGCTAAAAACAAACAAACAAGAATTATGAAATGAGTCATATATATATACTTATTTTAAATTTCGTCGAATTACATGATTTTTTTAAATCTAAAAGTTAAAGAAGCAGTGTTTGTTAGAAAATAATTTATAATCAAACTTAATAAATTGCATGTTTAATTTTATAACTGATCAATCTATTGTAAGAAACAAAACAAAGGAAGGGATATTTGATTTGTTTTGTGAACTAATAGGCCTAAAATTTCGGATATATAATCACGTTAATTGCAGTTGTTTTTTTTTTCAACATTCATCTTAATTAGTCCATTGCCGATTCAAAATCAGCGGTTTGTATAAATAACATTTCAGACCTGTTTTTTTTTTTGCCTTTCATAATTCACTGCCCAAGAGGCCTTTTGTTATATCAGAACACGTTAATTGGGCTGGACAATTAGAAACAAAAGATTCGCTGAAACGATATCTTTATATGCAGTATCATACTTTAAAAATCACGTAATTAATAGATTAAGAAAAATATGAAAAATTACAGATTGTTAACATGATTTTTATTACAAATTTTAGGCCTATTGTTTTCAATGCTTCTACAGTTCTCAGCGTTTGAAACGTAACCTTTATTCTGGGAGACAGGAATTGTAAGTATTACATTATTTTAAATGTCAAATTGTAATAGGTCGGATAATTATATATTTATATATTCTTAATATAATGCATTACACACACTCAAAAATATGTACTATATTTGTATTAATATTTATTTTTTCACCAACAATATTTTAATATGTAAAAAAAAAAGCTATTCCTCCTATTTCACAATTCATCATGTTTGTTTGTACTCATTGTTGATTATATTTGATGAAGATGTATTGTAATTTTTCTGAAGAATTATAAAAAAATTAAATCATTTTAGTGTTAGAAATATCTTAGGCAATGTTCATGAAATAACAAATATTAACAGAGTTTTTGTAAATATGTGTTTTGTTTGTTGAAAAGAATAAAGAATTAAGAAGGGTAAAAATATATTTTTTTATTATATTCGATATTTAATTTTTTCAGGTAGGATATAATACATTTTGGGTGAAATACTAAATCAAATTTATTATTTTGTTATTTGATTTTGATATCTTAGAGTAATTAGTTTCTTTGGTTTTTATTTAACTACAATTCTTTTAACCACAAATTCGCTGCTGTGGCTGTGATGCAATCATCCATGGTATGAACCATCGAAACTAAGAATAAGTCATTGGTAAAAAATAATTTTTTAGGATTGCATCAGTTTTTGTAACATTTCTATATAATCATTTAATGTTTCTTTTTAGCATTTTATTGAACATAGCCCACTTTGTCGAGCTAATATTTCAAATCAAACCGAAAAAGTTAATAGTTGGTCACGATTTATCTATTGCTCAGTTTAACTAAATTCATTACATCGATCGTTTAAAGGCATGGCGTGATGTGGGGATTAACTTACTCAGACTGTGAATCTAAATACAAATACAAATATCTCTGTCCTTTCTCTCCTAGTATTTCTCATCAGAAACTCATAAATACAAGACAATATTTCATACCAAAATGCACATAACTGTATCCAAAGATCACGAGTTCAATAACAGATGTAAAATTAATATAAACTACATTGAAAACTTATCGGTATAAATTTATTTTCATGTAATTCGATTTTCCGATAAATAATGTAAGTTTAAGTTAAAAAGCACTTATTATAACTCAGATACATCTTTTGCAATTTTTGATGCTGCCATCTGTCGGTTTTATTATACACTAAAGCATAAAAACATTAAGGAGGCATTATTGGTGTTTAGCATTGTTAAATAGACTTATAGACGTAACTACTCTAATATAAAGGGGGAGTATAAATTTTTAGTGGATTTGTTTGATTGCTTGTTTTGTAGTTAAGCATAAAGCTACACAACGGGCTATCTATGTTCAGCCCACCACGAGTACCGAAAGTCTTATTTTGTTTTCCTAATGATGTGACATTTTTGGGGTACTCCTAGTGGTACTTGTGGAAGTATGAAACTCTTGTTTTGTTTTCCTAATGATGTGACATCTTTTGGGTACTCCTAGTGGCACTTGGAGAAGTCTGAAACTCTTGTTTTGTTTTCCTAATAATGTGATGTCGTTTGGGTACTGCTAGTGGTACTTGGGGAAGTCTGAAACTCTTGTTTTCTTTTCCTAATGATGTGACATCTTTAGGGTACTCCTGGTGGCACTTGGAGAAGTCTGAAACTCTTGTATTCTTTTCCTAATGATGTGACATCTTTTGGGTACTCCTAGTGGCACTTGGAGAAGTCTGAAACTCTTGTATTATTTTCCTAATGATGTGACATCTTTTGGGTACTCCTAGTAGCACTTGGAGAAGTCTGAAACTCTTGTTTTGTTTTCCTAATAATGTGATGTCGTTTGGGTACTCCTAGTGGTACTTGGGGAAGTCTGAAACTCTTGTTTTCTTTTCCTAATGATGTGACATCTTTTGCAACTTCTATTCATGCTTAGAGAAGTCTGAAATGCATATTCTAATTCTCTGTTAATGGGGCTTGCCTGCTGATGTGGCATTTTGGGGAACTTCTATTATTAATGAGAAAAGTCTGACATTTTTATTTTCCTTATCTTTTAATGAATATTGTCTGATGATGTAACATTTTTGGGAACTCTTCATGGAGTTTAATATTGTAATATATTTTAAAGCAAAGTTAGTTTTTGACGTTTGTCCAATAATCTGTGCAATAGAAAAATCCAACAAACAAGAAACAGAGGGAGGACAGATAATTAATACCACCTACCGTCAACTTTAGGGATACTAGAATTAAATAGTGATTGGACTGCCACTCTTATAACACACCCACGACCCAAAAGTACGGAACACTCATCATGTACCCTAGGATTAAAAATCCAACACGCTAACCGCTAGACTAGATCATGCCCTGCCTTAAACAAGAAATATTTTAGTGCAGATACTCCAAGTATTCAAACCTATAACTGATCACAAACCAGCTGATATTATTGTTTTAAAGTAAAGCGTTTTTCTCCGTTAAACATATTCTGTCAGTCTTTGTCATTTATGGCCAAGTCGAACTTTATCACAATTCGAATGAAAAATCCTACCGAGCCTCCCGTTATTATGTTATGGTAACCTAGAATACCACAATGACACCAGTCGCATATTAGTTTAATTTTTACATAAGTGGAAAGACCTAAGTAAAAAAAAAACAACAAAAACCTCCTATCTTGAATGAACTACACCGAAAACAAATCTGACGTTCTAAAAGAGCTCAAAAATACTTTTACGAACCTTTTTCTTTCTAGTGATAAAAATATTCTAATCCTGACAAAATAATTTTTAGGCTGGTTTCTCAAAGAATATAAATTATTAATTTACAATTTATCTGAACCTGCTTAGTCTTTTCTTTCTTTTTTTTTTTATTCTCCAGATTACCTCATCCCTTGTCCGTTATAAAGATCTAAGAATCTAATAAGTGTAATAAAGATATCAACCACCAACTCTGCGCAAACAATTTCTTAGTTTCCCCATCCAGAAATGAGCCATAAAGCTGCCGGGTAACAATGAGAATTCGGATGGATCGCGATTTTTGGAATGTAAAAAATAGCGCTGATCAGAAGGAGAAATATTTCATGAAATTAAGCATTTTTTTTTATTCCCTGTATAGCTTTTATCGACAGAAATAACACTTGCATACCTTTGGGTATGTGTATTCTTACCTCGTTGTAGAGGATGAAAGTATTATTAAATCACTACCAAGATGCCTAATAAGCTATCTTTCTTGATCGTAAGAATCTATTACCAGTAAAATATGTGACGATTCTTAACCGGAAGGAGTCGTTGGATGCACTGGCGAGCGCTAAATATCTGTCTGCAAGTCATGACTGCTGCATGCACGAGTAAGGGAGGGTTGTGGGAGGAAATGTATTTCTGTCTGTAGGCTATGATAGTCTGTAAGGGGGGGGGGGATTGTGGAAGGAAAAATATTTCTGTTTGTAGGCTTGTTTGTTTGTTTGTATTTAAGCTACACAATGGGCTATCTGTGCTCTGCCCACCATTGGGAATCAAATCCTTATTTTAGCGTTGTAAGTACTAAAATTTATCGCTGACCCATTGTATAAATATGTTGATAAATTGAAATTTTGTATTACTTCAATAGGAAAATTATGATAGTACTATACTTGAGCGTATGGTTTTTGTTGGTCATAATATTGTTTCTAGCGTTGTAAGTCCGCATACCTGCCGCTGGGCGGCGTTTGTAGGCTATGATAGTCTGTAAGGAAGAATATTTATGTCTGCAGGGTGTGATAGCCTGTAAGGGGGTTGTGTAAAGAAGAATATTTATGTCTGCAGGGTGTGATAGCCTGTAAGGGGGTTGTGTAAAGAAGAATATTTATGTCTGCAGGGTGTGATAGTGGGATTGACCGTCACATTATAACGCCCCCACGGCTGAAAGGGCGAGCATGTTTGGTGGGACGGGGATTCGAACTCGCGACCCTCAGATTACGAGTCGAGTGCCCTAACCACCTGGCCATGCCGGGCTTCAGATTAAACGCAACGAAAACGTTAGATACTTTGGAAAGTTTATTGTTTGTTTGCAACATTTTAAATAAATTGGATTCCATTTACATTTCACTTTAGTCCCAATAAACACCAGATGTGAAAGAGGCAAATAATTAAATAAACAATCCTATTCTTAAAATCAACTTACAAACACCGTTGGCATCTTCAGTAGAGTTTTCGACCCTACCACCATATGACAGCCTGATTTCGTGGAGAACGCTCCTACGAGTGTCTGTTAACATATTATTCAAATTGACTTGTTATTCTTTCTATCAAATTACGTATATTCACACACACACACACATATGAATTAAACATTAAAAGCATCAAATTATCTGACTTACTGATATAATTATTAGGATATGCTATGCTAATTAATGACCAATGATGTAAGATAATACGTCTGTCTAATCCCTTGATGAGCTGCGACCTCTGCGACCTTTTGAAGTAATTTAATACATTGGCTAAAAGCGCATTGGATGCCATACAAAAACGTTTAAATAAATATATCGTAAAGTATTTTGTTTGTTTGTTTTTGAATTTCGCGCAAAGCTACACGAGGGCTATCTGCGCTAGCCGTCCCTAATTTAGCAGTGTAAGGCAGATAGTCATCACCACCCACCGCCAACTCTTTGGCTACTCTTTTACCAACGAATAGTGGGATTGACCGTCACATTATAACGCCCCCACGGCTGAAAGGTCGAGCATGTTTGGTGGGACGGGGATTCGAACCCGCGACCCTCAGATTGCGAGTCGAGCGTCTTATCCATGCCGGGCATATCGTAAAGTATAATTCTCAAATATTTCAAACATATCATATCGTAACTGATGTATGTAAAGTAGTTACTCTTACTTAAACACGGGAACTGGTTTGTAAAAATAAGACTTGATATTCTTGTTACAGAATAATTGAAATATCGATTTCCCCTTGTCTCTCTATCTCTCTTCTCTCTCTCCCTCTCTCTTTTTATAGTGCTACAGACTTGAAAGATTTCTCATAAAATTAATTACAGTCACATGTGCCAAGTACAGATGCCGTGCCATACACAATGAGAAGCCATCGTTCACTGGCAAAGAAGACTCCTGACCTGCCAGCAACAGAAACTATGGAAGTCGGCCAGGGGGAGTAGATAATCACTACCACTCGTTGAATCGGAGAATAGCGGGCAAGCTTTCACATCGGTAGCCAGTGAAACAGGCCTGAAGAGATGCGCTAAAGAACGATTTATTCCTCTCTGTAGGAGTCTGCCATTATTTCTGAACTGGCCTTTCTGCCGAAGAGCGAATATGTTACTCGTAACTATAGCAACACCCTAATTTTTGTCTTCGTGAACTTGCTGATTCGATGGAATGTGAAGTTGGATTATCGGAAATAATCTTTAAATGCAGATTACGATTCGCTCTTAAACAGAACGTTGAAAAAATAATCGAACTATAAATGTACGACTTTCTATATCTGATCAAGTTCAAATCACCGAAACGTGCAAAAAAAATGTAATTACTCATATATTCTAGACAAAACAAGACTCGTATTATTACATGTATCAATAGATGATATCATTAACCCTGCTAGGCCTAACCTTTTCTCTATGTAAACAAACTACTTTCTCTTACTTCTTATAGAAAAACGAAATACAACGTCCATTATTTACAGAGAAACGTTTCTTCATAAGGCGAGAAGAGTCCCTAAGTGCCTTAGTGGCGGGTATGTAAGCTAACGAGCTAAAAATCGGGTTTCGATACCCGTGGTGGGTAGAACACAGATTTCCTATAGAAAAACGAAATACAACATCCATTATTTACAGAGAAACGTTTCTTCATAAGGCGAGAAGAGTCCCTAAGTGCCTTAGTGGCGGGTATGTAAGCTAACGATGCTAAAAATCGGGTTTCGATACCCGTGGTGGGTAGAACACAGATAGCTTTGCGCTTAACAATAACTGAACCAGAGAAGAGTGACATTATATTTCATATTGATTTTTCCGGCTAGATTATAGAATAATAATATTTTGATAATTATATGATGTAATCCTGAGTATTATAAACTACGTGATCGTGCAGAATTACTTTTTAAAAAGTTGTTGTTGTTTTTCACGTAAGTTCACAATTATTCATTATTTATTTTTGCTAGTTACAACAACTGTTTTTTTTTTTTATGGAATCTAATATAAATGAATTAAAGTTATAGGGTTAATTCCCAATCGAATAGAGAACACTAGAAACCATTAATCGAGATGACCCAGGATTGAATCTAGGCTACTAACATTACGGGCTTCTCTGAATATGGCAGCAGATTAGCGGCCAAAACGTAGGATAAAACTAATTAGTGTCTACTAATTAAAAAGAAAGGAACTAATTAATATTTAGAAGTAGATGATGACAAAATATTTTCGGGTTGTATCTTACTTTATCTATCTCCTGCTGTTCCTAAGTTTGACTATTAATCAAATGGAAGGCAATCGGTCAGCAAAACCCTATCACGCTAAGGGATTGACTGTCAATCTCATAACGCACCCACAGTTATAAGTGTGGGAATATCTTGTGATGAAGGACGAATTCGGATCCGTCTCGTCATAGACTCAATCAGCGCCCTCTCTTAGATTATGTCAAACTTTCTTTTTTATATTTGTATATAAAATATCAACAATAAATACAAGAATGTACTTCGGACATCTTTTCTGTTTGTTATTAAGCACAAAGCTACACAAAGTGGATATATTGTTGTTGTTTGTTATTAAGCACGAAGCTACACAAAGTGGATATATTGTTGTTGTTGTTGTTTGTTATTAAGCACAAAGCTACACAAAGTGGATATATTGTTGTTGTTGTTTGTTATTAAGCACAAAGCTACACAAAGTGGATATATTGTTGTTGTTTGTTATTAAGCACAAAGCTACACAAAGTGAATATATTGTAACAACAACAACAATATATCCACTTTGTGTAGCTTTGTGCTTAATAACAAACAACAACAATATATCCACTTTGTGTAGCTTTGTGCTTAATAACAAACAACAACAACAATATATCCACTTTGTGTAGCTTTGTGCTTAATAACAAACAACAACAACAACAATATATCCAAGATAATGGCTGGAGACGGCTTGAATGAGTAATGAAGAAAAACTTTAATATAACAGCAAATGTACAACGTTTCGACAAGGTTTTGTCATCATCAGGTACTGTTATATTGCTGTTATATTAAAGTTTTTCTTCATTACCCATTCAAGCCGTCTCCAGCCATTATTAGTCTCAAAGTGGGTTCCTCGTCATCGAAAATATATCCAAGATGTTTACTTTCTTACAACTTTCACGACTATCAATAATTCACTGAATTTTACTTTGCAACAACTTTTCTAGTCATCCGATAAATCGAAGATGTTACAACTTATTGGTTTGTTTTGAACCTTAGAGCTACACAATGGGCTATCAGTGTTGTATAAATCGCATGGCTTGAACACCGAATTGTAGCGTTTATCACTGAGCCAACATTAAAGTATTTAAATTTTTTTGATAATCTTTTTTTAATCTGAGAAAAATGTTTCATTTCTTACCCACCCTAGATAATGTGACATTTCGACTGTTTATTACAGTATGTATATTTTACAATGTGACATTTCGACTGTTTATTACAGTATGTATATTTTACAATGTGACATTTCGACTGTTTATTACAGTATGTATATTTTACAGTGTGACATTTCGACTGTTTATTACAGTATGTATATTTTACAGTGTGACATTTCGACTGTTTATTACAGTATGTATATTTTACAGTGCGACATTTCGACTGTTTATTACAGTATGTTTATTTTTACAGTTTTCGAAAAAGAACTATTTGCACATAAACTTTCCAAATTCTGAGCTAATGGACTAACGGCAGCTAATTAACAGTGCCCATCACCAATTCTGATTGGATAATTGAATTTGAGCGTCCCTCTTAGAGCATTCTCACGACCCCAAAGTGTGAAGTTTGTTTTTTGTGGCAACGGATAATGAACTGCAAACCTCGAATTCACAATTCGACCGATTTCACCACAATTAATATGGATTAAATGTTCATTGTACCAAAGAAAATATATATTAAGATGATAATTTTAACACAATATATGAATGTGTAATTAATATATTTTTGAGTTAATATAGATGTGATAACACCTCAAAACAAGTTATCATAAATTACACAACATTCTTCGCAAGCCATAAACTGTTTTTCTGTGTAACAAAAAAAAAAAAAAAGGGAAGAGAGAGAGAAAGAGAAGCAAACAGTATTAGCACAAATAATTTCTTCTAACGTTTGAATTAAATTGATTAATATATTTTATTTTAAGCTTCAGCTTGTGAATAACAATGTGGTAACAAAATATACACTTATAATATAATTGTCTCCCGCCCTTAAAAGATGTCCTCCCTCCTCCCCATTCACTCGACACTAAAATTACCGACTTGTTTTCATACCGTTTACTACCGGTAGAGGTCCACATGTTGCAACATGCTGAGAAATTGTATGTTTTTACAAGTTATGACATTCGGTGTAAAGAACTGACCAAAAAAAAAAAAGTGTGTGAAATCACTTGGTTAGTTTACTCAGAGTCAAATCAAGTTTATAATATTGTATAGGTTATGATAAAGGGTTAAAATGGCTAAATTTGTTTTTAAAAAAAGCTGAAAAAACAATATGATATTATCTTGAATAAACACATTGTGTCTTCGACAGCTGAAACAGTAGTTTTTCACTTATTCTAGAGCTCCCAGCAATAAAGATTCACGTGACTATATAACCTAATTTTGAGTCCGAATAAATATACACAGACTAGTTACTGGCGCCATCTAGTAAAGGAAAGCTACAGTAAGGACCTAAGTAATAAACTAGGGATATCCGAGATATAAAATTTGGCGTAGGAAACAGGCTATATGTGTGTGGACCCCCACTTTTCAATCTGTTCAAGCAAAAATGCGTCAAAATTAGAAAAGCAGGAGATTGCTTATCATTTAATCCAAAACCCAAGAGCTTCCGGGACCATAAGGCAAACCCTGGACCAAAGATGTAATTGTTGCACCTGTGACACACGATACCTCTTTTCTTTCAGCCAAATATTTGAACTTAATTGGCCTCCTACTCCTCTGAATTATATTTGTTAAATGTTAAATCTGTGTATTATAATAATACTAACAGAGCCTTCATACAATACTAGTTAACCATGGTGGTCATTAGACTTCATAAAATACCAGTTAACCATGTTGGTAATTAGGCTTCATACAATACTAGTTAACCATGGTAATAATTAGACTTCATACAATACTAGTTAACCATGTTGGTAATTAGGCTTCATACAATACTAGTTAACCATGTTGGTAATTAGGCTTCATACAATACTAGTTAACCATGTTGGTAATTAGGCTTCATACAATACTAGTTAACCATGTTGGTAATTAGGCTTCATACAATACTAGTTAACCATGTTGGTAATTAGACTTCATACAATACTAGTTAACCATGTTGGTAATTAGACTTCATACAATACTAGTTAACCATGGTAATAATTAGACTTCATACAATACTAGTTAACCATGTTGGTAATTAGGCTTCATACAATACTAGTTAACCATGTTGGTAATTAGGCTTCATACAATACTAGTGATTTAAAGTTTTATAACTCCGTTCATCGTGTTATTTAATTTTATGTATAAATCAAAATGTCAAACGGTAAGTTAATATTTGTAAACTTGATATGAAAACAACGTTGTTCTAAAAGGGCCCTAGTGATTTGTTGAAATCCGTGGATGTTTATATAATGAAAGGAGAAAGTGGATTAAAAGAAACATGTCATCAACAATGCAAACAAAACGTATGGAACAGGCTACACCACCTGGCGAGCACGAACATAGATACTAACACCCCATTTGATTACTTTACAGGATTTGTAATGCCACCTAAAATTATAATGACCCGAGATGCAGTTCCGAGCGCGTGATGTAGTTATTAAAAGTTTGGAGAATAAAGTTCGAAACAGAAATTGTTTTATGTATATGAAGGAAGAAAAGGTGCTCGAAAGTTCAGAAAACGTCTTTTTTCCAGAGTTATATTCAGAAAAAAAAACTTAAAAAAAAGAATTTGTATTTGTTTATAGTTAAGACCCCCCCCCCCCACCCCCAGTAGCTCAGCGGTAATATTGAAGGCTAATAACGTACAAAAAACAGGTTTCGGTACTCGTGGTGAGAACAGCACATGTAGTAGTCCATTGTGCAGCTTTGTGGGGAGATAAAAAGGAACTATTGCTCAGAGTAAGCGTTAAAAATTCTTTTGTTAACCCTAGAATTACTCGTGACAATTTTGAAAGCTTTTTATAAACTGATCATGCAATAACATATTTATGGGCACGAGTTTAGGGGTTACAGAGCCCCTGATAACATACGTGTCACATAAGAAAATGGAAACGAAAGTACCTCCATATTGTAATTAATACCAATGGTTTCTTCTAGAATTTCTTACATATTTTAAATAGAAAACCAGTGATTTCAACCGTATCTGTTGGTCAGTTCTTTACACTGGTCACTGTAGCAGGCAAACAAATAAAGTTAAATTATTCAATATGGAACCTCCCTCTGTCCCCCCCCCCCCCCAGTGGCCCAGCGGTATGTTTGCGGACTTCCAACGCTAGAAACCGGGTTTCGATACCCGTGTTGGGCAGAGCACAGATAGCCCATTGTGTAGCCTTTGTTCTTGATTTCAAAACAAACAAATAAAATACGGACCCCACCGATTGTGAACGGAATAAAGACAAGTCGATTGTTTGAGGGTTAATTAGAGGGTTAGTAAAACTGGACAAGTCGATAGTTTGAGGGTTAATTAGAGGGTTAGTAAAACTGGACAAGTCGATAGTTTAGGGTTAATTAGAGGGTTAGTAAAACTGGACAAGTCGATAGTTTGAGGGTTAATTAGAGGGTTAGTAAAACTGGACAAGTCGATAGTTTGAGGGTTAATTAGAGGGTTAGTAAAACTGTAGATATAATATAATATTCCATTATTGTTTCCGCTTTTACATGAATCAAGGGTAACCGACGTGTGTACTGTGACGATCCTTACTTACATTTCGATGGGTGTGGCCTAGTAGTTAGAGTTCTCGGGCTGTGGATCCGAGGGTCCATCGTTTGCATCATGTCGCAACAAAAACGGGGTCTGCACTTTGGATCCGTAGGTGCGCTATAAGAGACAGAGAGGCTATATGCACGAACCGTCCCTAAATTGGAACTGACAGACTACAGGGAAGGCACCGCCAGCTCGTGGGCTACTCTTGTCTGATCAAATAGTGAGATTTGACAGTCACACTTATACCGCACTGACGGCCCATAAGTGTGGAGTGAAATACTGTAACAACGGGACAAGCGAGTAGTGGACCGTTAGATTCACAGTCTGGTACGATAACCACTTGGCCACACCCGTTTCCTCTAAGAAACGTAGCCAGAACCTGGCTTTATTAAAATAAAATGGTTCACGGGTCCATTATGTTAGCACACACGGTAATATAATTTCTACACAGTCCTAACTTAACTTTAACAGACCATTTTTTTTAAATAAGGATTTTAACTAATCATAGATGACCAGGAAGCTGGTGGGGATTTAA
>NW_013668418.1:7958-9752 GCF_000517525.1 Limulus polyphemus | reverse complement strand
CGGTAATATAATTTCTACACAGTCCTAACTTAACTTTAACAGACCATTTTTTTTTAAATAAGGATTTTAACTAATCATAGATGACCAGGAAGCTGGTGGGGATTTAACAGCCAATCCTACTAATACGAGACAACCATTATGTTAGCACACACGGTAATATAATTTCTACACAGTCCTAACTTAACTTTAACAGACCATTTTTTTTCTTTAAATAAGGATTTTAACTAATCATAGATGGCCAGGAAGCTGGTGGGGATTTAACAGCCAATCTTACTAATACGAGACAACCATTCGAGCTTTACTGTCTAAAACATTTTAGATAAAATCATAAATTATATATATGTCTCAAGACCAAATTGTTATCGCTGGGTCCCATTATACTTGTTCCAAATTCGCAGCACGTCAAGTTACTTAAATTATTTCAACTATTTTAACGTTTATGGGCATTTTGTTAATACAGCCAAAGCCCTGAGCCCTTCTAACGGCACATCGACTTTTTTTTTTTATATCCCTATTTCCATTTCATCTATCCATGCGAGGAAGGCAATGCAGATATATCTTTTAGTGCCAGCAGTTTCTTTAAAAGTGATGTACAGTGCGAATGGGGTAAGGAGGTGACAACGACATCTATCTAAAACTAAAAACTCAGATATTTTTCTTGATTTATTAGATAAGGCTTATTGAAACACACCATTTGGTATGATCATTAATTTAAAGTTAAACTTCGTCAACTCCACCGAGGAGGAATTAATGTAGTATATACATAAGAATGCTACTTAGAGAAATAAAACGAGTTCTGCGAGATATCTTTTATCGTTATGGAGAGTAAATACATTGATGTTTTCCTTTTTCGTGTTCTTCTGATGTGATTATCGACAAGTTACACGATATTCCAGTGTTAGATAAAAACTGTTTTCTACAAAAACGCCTTCGAAATTTTTTTATTATCTAGTTTCATAAAAGAGCCTCTGCACGTATGTAAATATAACAGTGAGGGACATTTATCTAACAAACATATTAATTATTTGTTTGTTTGTTTGTAATTAAGCACAAAGCTACACAATGGGCTATCTGTGATCTGCCCACCACGGGTATCGAAACCCGGTTTCTAGCGTTGTAAGTCCGCAGACATACCGCTGTGTCAATTGGGGGGGCATACTAATTATCGATTGTCATCAGTTTTCCCCCCTTATAAATCATAATGATTACTTTGTTTCTTCTCAATATTTGTTACATTTCCCGAATTTTCCCAGTAGCTCACCCCATTGACGGAAATTGTTTATCAACAGACAGCATGATAGTTCAGTTTTAACATCGTAACATATGTGTTAACAATAGATAGAGGGAATAGACTTCTTAACAGTGGCCATATCTGTTGTTCTATATTCATTGTTTTATCATCACTGGCCTGGAATGACCAGGTGGTTAGGGTATTTGACTCTCAATATGAGAGTGTAGTTTTTGTTTCTAATTCTGAAAACTGTCCTGGTAAGAAACTAAATCATTAAATGGTTTATTTTACGGTTCGACCTTTGTTTCAAGAATTCCTTTATTGGATTACTTGTTTGTATTAACAAGTTTGAATGGTGTATCTAATGAGTGACACACATGCTGATATGTATATACTTCAATAAAGAATATACAATATGGTATAATACTTAATGTGTTTGTTCTTGTGTTTAATTCAAACAATTCCTGATGCTTGGATATAACTCCTTTTCAATATTACGGCCCGGCATGGCCAGGTGGCGCTCGACTCGCAATCTGCGGGTCGCGGGTTCGAATCCCCGTCCC
>NW_013668418.1:5883-7636 GCF_000517525.1 Limulus polyphemus | reverse complement strand
CCTCGTGTAGCTTTGCGCGAAATTCAAAAACAAACAAACAAACCTTTTCAATATCAAAGGGATTGATATTACGACTCACAAACTTAAAACGTTTACTATTAAATGTATTAAACGTATTTGAACTAAAAAACCTAAAACGTGAATACGGTTCCACATCAACAAGAAAAAACAAACAATTTGTAAATGTAAGTCAAAAACTTCCAATCACAAAATGTGTCTACTAAATCAGCCATCAGACGGCGCTGATAAGATTTAATTACAGCAGTAGAAACAGGGAGTGGGCCGTCTTAGAATTATAGGTTTTCAGTCCTGATTCTGTGGCATTTCATCCGTACTAAGCCTAAAAATATTTATATTACCCGTAATAATGTTCCGCAGCTGTTTATTTAGTGATTAGCATGACAGACTGTGAATTTGGGGTCGGTGGTTCGCATTCCGTTGCCGCAAAAACGTGCTCCGCCTTCTCGAGCCGTTCGTGCCTTATAAGAGTAGGCGATGTCCGTCTAATCGATCACTTCAAAATTAGGGATGGCCGTTGTGTAGCTCTTCTCTGACTTTATTTTATTACCAACCGATACATATCTAAATTGAACTTTTACACAGCTAACACCACAGTAGAAAGATGTCCTGCTGAATGTAAATAGGCTGAAAACTGCAACAAGAAACACGATGAGCGAGACGATCACACAGGATAGAAGTGGCGCCATCTTAGCTACTATCTTTAACCAATATGAAATTTTATCTTCAGAGTTTATTTGTTTACTTTTATTTATTTGATCATTATGTTTTGGAAACTACAAGGTCATGTAAAGTGGGTTTTCTGATGGTGCTGGAGATGTTAAAACTTTTGATTTACAGTGTATGTTTCACCTTGCATGTTTGTTGACAGTTCACGTTAAGATATACATAAATTAATTTTTTAGCGATATAAATCCTGACTTTTTTTTTAAAGTCTTACAATCTCGTTACGTAATATTAGTGTGAGAAAATATGACGTCAGCTACTTCAGAAATATATTGTGTTTCTAGTACTGAAGTTAAAAACTGTCGAGTAACCCGATTTACTTATGGGTTTATTAGCTTTCAACGTGTTAAGCCTGTTGTAGCAAGGACTGTAGTTAAATCATGTATTTACTTAGATAGATAAACACGTGTTGATGCTGGTTTCGTTTTAATAGCATGTTTTAACACAACAGAAACCGAAAGCGTGGTTTCCATCACATTCGGAAGTTAATCTTCTCCTGCGCTCCCATTGGTAAAGAGTCTTATAGCGCGCGCACCCCTTTTTCGACTTTTGAGAATCTCTGTTAGTACGAGTATCATCCGCTTGGGAACGATGATCAAACTAGAAGAGGTTTTTTTTTTCTGCCAGTCTGTAAATTTTATCCCTATAAGTACCGGTATCAGTACCACTCATTAATTTACAAAAAAAATCTACTATAATAACTTTATGCTTATGCATTCAGAATCTGTTGAACATTACACTTTTCTAAATCTCTACCTTTGTAAACTTATCAATAATGATCACAACAGTATTACCCATTGTTCATAGATTTACACGTTTCTTGAAGTTGTAAACTTATCAATAATGATCACAACAGTATTACCCATTGTTCATAGATTTACACGTTTCTTGAAGTTGTAAACTTATCAATAATGATCACAACAGTATTACCCATTGTTTATAGATTTACACGTTTCTTGAAGTTGTAAACTTATCAATAATGATCACAACAGTATTACCCATTGTTTAT
>NW_013668418.1:0-5050 GCF_000517525.1 Limulus polyphemus | reverse complement strand
TGATCAGCCGTTTGTCACAGTTAAAAACTAGAACACAAGCAAAGATAACTACATTTTTAACTGTGACAAACGGCTGATCACAGTTGACTAAACATGACTAGAACACAAGCAAAGATAATTACACAGTTGACTAAACATGAATCAGTAAACCTGGACAAAGAAAAATCCAGCCCCCAGTGGCACAGCGGTATGTCTGCGGACTCACAATGCCGCTAGAAACCGGGTTTCGATATCCGTGATGGGCAGAGCACGGATGGCCCATTATGTAGCTTTGTGCTTAATTCTAAAACAAACAATCAGAAGTACAACCTCCACAAGCCATATCTTTGCGATTGGCAGATCATTGATTTTTTTACTCTTATCAAATAAAAAAAAGCATGAGCTGACCTAGTGGCTAACGTGCGTGGATTGTGAGCCCGATAGTTCAATGTTCGCGTCACGTTGCCGCAAAAACGCAGTCTACACTTTGAGGTGATCAGTGTACTGTAAAAGTAGTCGAAAAGTTGGCTGTGGGGGCTGTTTACTAGCTGCTTTTCCTCTAGTTTATAGGCTCAAAGTATGGGCGGCTATGCGTGAGTAACTCTTTCTCTACGTTTGAGCGAAAAATCTAAACAAAAAAATTGACTTTATTTTATATTGTGAACGAGACAGCACACAATATACTTAGATTCGGTAGCGCTGAACTTATTATGTTCATATATGTTATTTACATATTATAATCAGATTTACTTCATCTGGCCTCCCAGTGGCATAGCGGTATGCCTGCGGACTTAAAACGCTAAAAATCGGGTTTCGATACCCGTGGTGGGCAGATCACAGGTAGCCTTTTGTGTAGCTTTGTGCTTAAATTTAAAACAAAACAAAACAAACAAAGCTAATACTTGTATGAGTAAATAGAAACAAAATGTCTCTAAGAGTTATTCTTAACAACATACTTGTACAAAACTTTGATTTATTTTAGAGATCATGAAATTTTAGAAACAGTTCACAAGTTTCAAAACTAAAGACCACACTATGTGCGACTGTGGTTAAGGGTGTGGCTACATTTCAAATCAGTTAATACTATGATAAACATATGATATTTTTTTTTGTTTCATATACTTATGCCGATATACGCCTTTTGTTTGATCAAAATTATACTTTACTCAAAGTGCGAGATTGTCATAAAATTTTCTTTGTGTTTGGGTAAAAAAAAAAACTGATGTTTTTATCTTATTTAAGCCACTTCTTCACAGCATAAATACTCGTGGTCCAGTTTGTAGCAGCTGTTTTCGGTGTTAACACCCTCAGAATTTCATCATTACAGGTGATATTAAGAGCCAAACTTCAAGCTCAATCAGCCAAAGAAGAAAGCTGAGCCAGAGCTTAGGGGCAAACGAAGAGCAGGTGTATCGTTCTGGAATGACAACGCCCAAATCATGAAAGTTGATGTTTTTGTCTTCCAGTTGACAAACGAAGCCTTCTTCGCGGAACTTTGGTAGGCATAGCATTACGAGTTAACTCCCTCTAGCGTGCATCTATTTGGTCGTTTGGGAATACGCGGAAATGACGATGTGCGAACGACGGGAACAAAAAAAAAAAGAAAAAAGGGGGACACACTAAGATTATAACATACATCATGAATTCCTTTATTTCATCAAAAAGACATACACGAATACCACAAGCATATATATTTCAATGGTTGCCTCCAACACCTTGGATGTTGAAAACTCCCCCCCCCCCAAATCACTTCATGTATTTCGCTGATTACAGTTAAGATGATAAGATTAGGAATTACTTTTTTTTCGTGTGTGAAAAGGTACGGTTGCTTAATGTTAAGCCTCGTGTTTCCATCCCAGTCACGTCGACGTCATTCCCACGAGACCAGTCAAGATGTCTTTCCTCATCAGATATGTTTCCTTCATCTAACGAGAGGGAATGGAGAGTTGCTAGTGGGCTCATATATCAGAGAAAGCCATCAATTCCCGATTGGGGCATCAGTATATAATACCTTCATAACGTAAATATTGACTCATTCATTTTTTTTCATGAATCATTGTTTATTTAACTCCGCTGAATTCCTAACGTATCAAATACAACATTTATCTTGAAAGATAGCTCGTTATTGTATCGTGATCCAAAACACAAACAAAGATAACAACATTTTAACTGTGACAAACGGCTGATCAGGGGGGTGGAATCCCCCGAAACCGGTAAATCGAACGATAGATTGGGATTCACATTTATTTTTAGTGTGTTTGTTTGGAATTAAGCACAAAACTACACAATGGGCTATCCGTGCTCTGCCTACCACGGGTATCGAAACCCGATTTCTAACGTTGTAAGTCCGCAGACATACCGCTGTGCCACTGAGGGGGGGGGTCTTCTAATTGTATTTATCATTGTGAAGCAGCCTAAGCTAGTCGTACTATGCCTATTATTTCCCTTGAAAACTGCTTTTACTGTACGATACTATAGCTCTTGTTTTCAAGATCCGTGGCTGCTAACTTACATTCTAATTATACACACATAAATCTTATTCGGCCAAGCGTGTTTGAAGATGATCTCTAAAGAGAAGAATTTCACAAATTATAAACGCTGTCACAACTAAAGAACGGAAACCGTACGGAACGTCGCACATGTACGTTTTTAAAATACAATTAACCCTAAAAACTTGGATGTATTCCAATCTCAGCTTGACAAGGAAAGTTGATCAATGAAAACCCACTATCAGAAAATGTAAATGCGATTCGTTACAGACGAAATCAAATTCTTTTCCTACAACGAAACAAAACAAAAAAAAAGTTATTTTACCCTACATTTTTCACTGAAGGAGAAAAAGTAAAGTACAAAAATGCATAAGAACGAATCAAATAAGAACGGTGTCCGAAGAAAATAATTTGATTGTTACGACCTTATACTCAGTCTATCCGATATTTTAAAATCGGTTTCCATTGATCAGGGACAATGAGACATATTTGTGAAAGAAGAAGGCAACATTAGCCAGGCAACATTAGTCAAAACACCTGTGTAATCTACAACTCTTTAGTATACCATAATGTTTGAAAATTGGTTACATCCAAGAACTGTTTTTGAACGAAAATAAGTCGACAGTCGATCGATATTAATAGAAAGAGAAGTATATACTTATGTATTTATAATTTAGGTATTTAGGTATATATAATACTTAGGTAGGTTATACAGGGGTATATAATCTAGGTATTTAGATAGATATAATACTTAGGTAGATATACAGGGGTATATAATCTAGGTATTTAGATAGATATAATACTTAGGTAGGTATACAGGGGTATATAATTTAGGTATTTATGTAGATAAACTACTTAGGTAGGTATACAGCATAAACCCATCAATAATGATCACAACAGTACTAAAATTATTCATAGATTTACATGTTTTTTGTATATATTAACTCTAGCATAAATTATGTTAATTAAGCACTTATATGTTTCTTGAAGTATGCATGGTTAACACGATCACAGATTATGTTGATTAAACGTTTATGTTTTTTGAAGTATGTACAGTTAACACGATCATAAATTATGTTAATTAAGCATTTATGTTTCTTGAAGTATGTACAGTTAACGCTATCATAAATTATGTTAATAAAACATTTATGTTTCTTGAAGTATGTACAGTTAACACGATCATAAATTATGTTAATTAAGCATTTATGTTTCTTGAAGTATGTACAGTTAAGGTTAATATAAATTATGTTAATAAAACATTTATGTTTCTTAAAATGTGTATGGTTAACAGGATCGAAGTTAGGTTAATTATAGATTTACATGATTTTGAAGTGTAGATTGTTATACAGTCATAAATTATGTTGATTTATAGATTTATGTATTTATTGATGTGTGCACGGTTAACACGATAATAAATTATGCTGCTCATAGATGTGTACATTTCTCGAAGTGTTCACGCTTGACACAATCATAAATTATCGGACACTCGTTAAGGTTCAGCTCGTGAGTTAAGTTTTCTTGATAAATAGATTTGACAACCGTTATTTACAGATAGGTCAAACGTTGTAATTATCGCGGACTAGAATTCTAGTGAATACCCTTCATAATCGGAACCCACGCTGATAATTACACGTTGCTTACACTTACAGCAGGGAAGTGAGACTTCACTCTGACAAGATAATATGTGGGCCCCTGAAATAATCCAACAAGTGTAATAATAATAATAATCCTTAGAATTTTGGCACTCTACGTCATTATAACGTAACAATATCATTTATAAAAGTTAAAATTTGTGTCATGTCATAAAAATAAATGTTCGTCATCTAAAATAAAGATATAAATGGGGTACTCAAGCCTTAACACACAACACGTTTAAGAAGATAATACGAAACTGATACGAACAAGTTCATTTTTGGAAGAAATTTGTTACTTAAAAAAAATAAACACCACAACATCTACTCACTAAATAGGCTTCACATAGTCTGAAAAACAGAAAATTTGTCTTCTTTTACTATCAGACATTTAGGTTAGCAAATCATAGCATAAAAAAACTACATTTTACAGCTTAAACTTACTAAGGTAGATAATATTGTACCTAAAATATTTTCTGCCTGAACAGCAGTATAGTTTCCCATTTTAAATATTAATGTGTAATTCCTAACTCAATTCGTTTTTCTACCTAAAATCCTAATAGTTCCCTCAATAATTCCTTACCTAAATAGTTTTTATACCTAAAAATTGTGTTAATTCCCAACCTGAACACCTCAATAATTCCTTATCTAAATACCTTTCCTATATAACTACCTAAGTATTATATCAACTTAAATACCTAAATGATATACCCCTGTATACCTACCTAAGTATTATATCAACTTAAATACCTAAATGATATACCCCTGTATACCTACCTAAGTATTATATCAACTTAAATACCTAAATGATATACCCCTTTATACCTACCTAAGTATTATATCTATCTAAATACCTAAATTATATACCCAACTTCAAGAAACGTGTAAATCTATAAACAATGGGTAATACTGTTGTGATCATTATTGATAAGTTTACACTGATGGGCTTAC
>NW_013668417.1:159570-162708 GCF_000517525.1 Limulus polyphemus | reverse complement strand
GTGATGGCGTCTAGTGGTACCTTCATCACTAGTGACCTGGGTGATGGGTCTAGTGGTACCTTCATCACTAGTGACCTGGGTGATGGGTCTAATGGTATCTTCATCACTAGTGACCTGGGTGACAGGTTTAGTGGTATCTTGATCACAAATGACCTGGGTGACAGGTCTAGTGGTACCTTCATCACTAGTGATCTGGATGACAGGTCTAGTGCTACCTTGATCACAAATGACCTGGGTAATGGGTCTAGTGGTACTTTGATCACAAATGACCTGGGTGACGGGTCTACTGGTACCTTGATCACAAATGACCTGGGTGACAGGTCTACTGGTACCTTGATCACAAATGACCTGGGTAATGGGTGTAGTGGTACATTATTACTAGTGACCTGGGTAATGGGTCTACTGGTACCTTCATCACCAGTGACCTGGGTGAAGGGTCTACTGGTACCTTCATCACTAGTGACCTGGGTGATGGGTCTAGTGGTACCTTCATCACTAGTGACCTGGGTGATGGGTCTACTGGTACCTTCATCACCAGTTACCTGGGTGAAGGGTCTACTGGTACCTTCATCACTAGTGACCTGGGTGATGGGTCTAGTGGTACCTTCATCACTAGTGACCTGAGTGAGAGGTCTAGTGGTACCTTGATCACAAGTGAGCTTGAAGACAGTCTTAAAAATGCTGGATGTTTAAGTAACAGCAAATTCCAGAATTAGTAAACATTTTTATTTCTGATGGTAGCCCCTTTAAGTGGTGTCTGTAGCTATAAACCATATGATTAATTATTGACATCAGAAAGTCAGATAATATATCCATGAGTGCTCCAAACATGTAACATTATGCCTCTGTGTTAATAATCATTAATATCAATAAGAATATTAGCTTGGTCTTTAGAGTGAAATTTAGATGTATTTTGGGTTTATCTACATGTTTTTGTTGTTTTAATAGAATTATCCAAAGTTACATTTTAAGAGAAGAGTCAGGAGCACTAGTTCCACAAACCATGGATCAAAACAAGGTGAGTCTGTTTAAGAATTAACATTCTTCTAATAAATTTCTTTTAACTACACTAGTCTCCAATAAAAGATCACTCGTAGTACTGAAAATCAGGAACATCCAGAGGGTGGGGAATTTTGCCCTGGACCTTCGAACTGTGTCTAAATTAATGTTCTCACCATAAAATTTGTAAATTAATTAGTGAAAATGGTGTTCATGTTACTCCACTGAATTACATAATGCACAGGCTACTTTTACCTAGTGTAACCTTTTCTAACCTAAAAGTTCCAAGTTTTTACATTTTAGTTACTTTACTAGTGATAAATAAAGAATACGCATGAAAAACAAGAAATAAAGTAAATACCTGGTTTTTTTTATGTCAACTGTCAATGAAATGTAACCCTAAATGGTACTCCTGACTAAATGATTTTTTATTTAACTAAATAATGTACCAAAGAACACAGTATAATAACATGCAAAAAGGAACAATGTCTCATAAATATCGCAGTTTTTCTAGCTATGTGACCAGAGCCATTTAATATTCAACTGAGCTCGATGATGTTTTCATGTGGGAATAAAGTTTGAACTGGAAGTGAAGTAGACAATTCTCTATCTAGAAAACAATGTGATATGTCATTTGATAGATTAACCCCTGGGGTTTCTATTGGTTATAAATAATTTAGTATTAAACATCGGAGAGAACTATTGGCAATTTCTGAAAGAGAGGATGTGACAGGTGGGCATGGCAAGTGGGGTCTAATTTTCTGTTTTATGGCTCTGTAACCAAATAAGATTGAAGGCTATAAACATTATGCTTAGCCTGAATGATGAAAACATTATAATAAGTAATTTACATTAAATTTCTTACTTCTTAGAGGGGTGTTAAATTAATTAGAGGGAATAACCGGAGAGCAAATGTCACAATTCTCACACTAGGATTTTTTTAAATATTGGCCTATAAATTTGAAAAGTTAAAACTTATATAATGTTAAAATTTGGATTATTATCTATGTCTTTATATCCAGTTTATTTATATACCTTGATATGAAAGTAGTTTAATTAAATTTTGAATGTAACTCATTAAAACCTCTTGACATGTGCACAAATTCTCACACTAGGGGAAACTGGATTTTTTTAAATATTGGCCTATAAAATTGAAAAGTCAAAACTTATATAATGTTAAACTTTGAATTATTAGCTATGTTTTATATCAAGTTTATTTATATACCTTGATATGAAAGTAGTTTAATTAAATTTTGAATGTAACTCATTAAAACCTCTTGACATGTGCACAAAATGATGCCCATTCTGAAAGAAACCAAATTTACTATTTCCATTGTTCTATTTACATAGAATTTGGAATTATACATTTAGTTTAAAAAATTTAATGACCAGAGTGCTTTTAGGTCTTTCACCATGGGGGTGAACTGTTCATCTCAAGTTGCTAATAATAACAAACTTATAAAAGCTAACTTTGAAGGTGATGAATACTGGAAGATATAAGTAGGCTGAGGAGAAAGCACATTATGAAAATCTTTATTAAACTTGACATTCAATGTGACATTGATATACATGTGTTACTTTTTTGTTATTATTGATACATTGTTACAACTTGTATTTGAAATTTTGGTGTAGCATTGTTGTAATTCTGTGTGGCTGTATTGTTGAAATCTCTTGTGTAATGCCAAGTCCAGAGTGGTTTGAAACATTTGCAATACTAAAATATTTTCATAACATGAATTTTTATCTCTTATGAAATATATTCTTTGTTAATAAAGGAAGTCTCTTTAGTCTTGTTCGGTTGGTTTATAATTGTGGTTTCAGATACTGTTCTAACATTGGTTTACAATAGAATTCAAATATTTCCACCTGTTTTGGCTGTTATGTCGAAAAGACTGTCAAAGGAACATCTCTTACATCTTACATTCATTTGGTAAAAAAAGTGTGATTCAATTTGCTTTCAGTTTTTTATTGTAAGTTTGAAATTACAACAGAATCTTTCAATATAGTAATACTTATATATATATATATATATATATATAAACACACAACAAACTACACATATAGTATTTAGTATTTAAGTTTAACTAAATTAAACTTAAACTAATTAAGTTACGTTACGTAGTATACTTAACTTTAACT
>NW_013668417.1:156378-159549 GCF_000517525.1 Limulus polyphemus | reverse complement strand
ATATATATATATATATATATATATATATATATATATACACACACACAAAACTCACATATGATTTGATTTAGTTTTAACAATAATTAACCATTAAGTATTCGTGATCATTTAACAAGACCTTGGATGTTTTATTAACTATTTGTTTTGCTAAGTGTTTATCATTTAGTTGTTACAATACCAATATGAAATACTGTATTATGTGGTAACTTAATAAACGCTTTGGTTTTATTAAATGTTTATTTTTATACGCGTGCAAAGTCAGGCGATAGATTAAACTCAAAGTTGTTATGAATATTATATTGCATGATAATTAACAAAACCTTATGTAATGTAACTGAATATCTTGGGATCTTTTTCAAGCATGCATCTGGAAAAAAGGGAAAGGTAATTGTTCTGTTTTTTTTTAAAGTAATCTTCTATTTGGAGTTGATTTATAAACAATTTTTTAAATAACATAATTTGAAACATTAAGAAATAGCTTGAGTTGGTCTTGTAAAATCATCAAGTCATCTTTGAGTTTTCTGGTAAGTCCTATCATGGTGATTGGAACTGTTATCACATTGGGATAATGATCATTTTGTTGTTTTAGGTCAATATATAGTGTAATAAGTCTACAGAAATTAATAATAAAATATGCCAAAAATAGATGATACTCATAAAATTGACTCTTAGTTTTGTAAATCAATATTTTAAAATATTTACTTCAGTACATGTTGTTTTATCACTGATTGCCAGCTGCTCATTTTACCTTCAGAGTTAATATTTTTTATGTTTTTGTACCTCTGAGTTAGATCAAACCATGATAAAACCCACATTTAGAAAAAGAAGTATTAATTTTTCAGGCGTTCCCCAGTGGCTCGGTGGTATGCCTATGGTCTTATATGCTAAAAAGTGGGTTTTGATACCTGTGATGGGCACAGCACAGATAACCCATTGAGTAGTTTTGTGCTTAACTACAAGAAAAAAAAACCTTTAAGGAGAAAAATGTTTTTGAAACACTGTATATTAAAATATAATTCTTAGATTTTTGTATTTCCTGTTTTAATATTGATGAGTTTTGATAAGGTTATTGATAATAGTAAGATTTGTTTTAAGACTAACAAGGCTTAAGTTCACAGCCTTTGTATATCTCTTTGTTTATTAGATATTAACTTTACTAGGTAAGATAAAAGTTTAGATTGAAAGAAGAATCTATATGGTGGGTCAACAGAAAGTATCCACCATATTGAATTGTTATTAAGAGTCAATCATGTGAGGTGTCATCTGATTAAATAAAACACCTGTTCCAAGGTGGGTTCACAACTGTTGTAAACCTGTGTAGGAATGCCCATGGGTAGAATCGTCTTTGTTCCAAAGATACATGTTTAACATACATTGTTGGTCAATGAAGCTTTTTGCTGGTAATTTTTTAGATCATCATTTTTCAGTGTGTTTTTTTTTTTTTGCACAATATAAGTTTTTGATATTGCACACACTTTACAACTTTCAGTGTGTCTACATCTATGTTGAGAGTGTTACGATCAAGCTTATTACATATACTGTATATCAGCTTTGATTAATCCAAACATTTCTACACGCTCTCTGTATGCAGGATTGGAACTAGAATTCTTTAAAGGGTGGGGATCCAACTAAACACTTACTAGCACTACTTATAAATTTCAATTATTTTAATTGTTTACTTTATCTTTTAACTTTACATTCCCAGTAACTTTAGTAATAAAATTAATTAGAAAGTCAAGAAAAGTACTGTAGATTTTGGTTAAAACTTTGCACCATTCACAGTAACACAATACTTATACAGATTGAAATTTATAAAATATGTGCAAGTGATTGAAAAAAATGTGTAAAATTTTGCTGCGTACAAAAACAGAGCATAAGGCACTAATTTCTCTTGACTAGCATTGATAGAAACTTGATAAAAACACTCGTAACTTTACAAAACACCAACTAAATAAACATCACAAGAGTTAACAGTCACATAAGCACATTAGTACATAAAAAAAACTGTAAATACATATATTATATATCGTTGGTTCCCGTACAAAGACACGATAAGTTATCTGGGATGCTTTTTTTAACTAAATGATCAACAATAACCTCAGCAGACATGAAAATTTACTGTGGAAATATTTAATTGATATTGTTGTATTAGCTTAGAAATTATCATTTATTGGCTAAGGCCTTAACTGTATTGCTGCAGACTTGAGAAAACTTGTAAAAAGATTTTATGGTAATTAGCTGCCTAATCAGACATAAATACTGATATTTTATGTTGTTTTCTTTTTATACAATATGGTAGTGTAGGGAAGTATGGATGGTTTTTTTTTATTAATATATGGCAAAAAATGGGAGTGGGGTGGGAAGTCCAGACCTCCTAGATCCATACCCGATGTAGATATAAACTTTACTTCATTTATTTTTAAAATGTTTATTCTTGTAGAGATGATTTTTAATTATTACATGTCATATTTAATTATAGGAAGTGTCTCTGACTTGAATTCAAATATTATTGATAGATTTACTAACACAAGTGTTATCACTCTGCACCAATAGATAGAGCTATCAAAAAGAGGAGGTATCATGGCATCTGTTTATAGTTCCCATCCTTCTGATTCCCACATGACGTTGGATCTATCCTTGGAAATAAACCAGAAACTACAAGCTGTTCTGGAAGACACCTTACTCAAGAACATTACTTTGAAGGTAACATATTGCTTAGAAACTTGTAGAATCTGTATTTGCAAGGCTTCAATAATTATATTTTTATTAATCTGTAATTAAGAATACTGCATCATATGTCCAAGTTGTATAGACGTATGAAAAAGGTTATAAAAGTAAGATACTTTTGGAACATACTATGTTTCATAAAGAAGACTTGTGCAGAGATACTAATTTTGACTTGGACATGTGCACTTTTCAGGCTGATGTCTGCTGAGAAAATATTAGTCAATACAGCTTCAGTGCTACCAGACGTATTCAAGATTCCTCTGAGGGCACAAGTTGTCAGTAGATAGTTCAGTTTAAACTGAATTTGGGTGGTGGAATAATTTGGCAAGCTTTTAAACCTTCCACAGTCTTCTCTATGTACTTTTATCTTACAATTAGTTTGATGGTATAAATCCCACTATGAAGAGAGATTTTATTATTTATGTTACCATTTTGAATTGTTGG
>NW_013668417.1:145502-155910 GCF_000517525.1 Limulus polyphemus | reverse complement strand
CTCTGGAGAGGAGAAGGGTCAAGGGATTTGATTGAGGTGTTTAAGATAATTAAGGGTATTAATAATATAGATCCATCAAATATTTTTGTGTTTAGCAGTGAAAATAATAGGACAAAAGGGAATATATTCAAATTTTGGCAGTGTAGGAGTCGTCTGCAGTTTAAACAGTATTATTATTCAAACAGGGTGGATGGCTTTTGGAATGAGCTGCCTTCAAGGGTGGTGGAGGCAGAAAATTTAACAAGAAAAGATTGTATGCATACATGAGTAATAAGGATTGGTTATACTAGGGAGCTGGAAGGGACATCCTTGATGGTCTAATAAGCTCCTTTTTGTCGCTTCTACTGTAAAATCTAATAATGATAATCTCACTCTGCATGTTGGGGTCAAGAGTGGTAGTCAAATCCCACTGTTTGGTCAGAAAAGAATAGCCCAAGTTTTTGCAGTGAGTGCTGTTAACTAGCTGCATTCCTTCTAGTCTATTAGTTCAAAATTAGAGATGACTAGAGCAGATAGCCATAGAGTAGCTTTGTGCAAATATCCAAAAACAAAAAAAGTGATTTTTGTGAATGTGGTTCTTTCCGTTGACCCGTGTAAACATTTTCACAATATTGTAAACATGTAATGCAAACATCATTGTTTGTTTAATCTTCTACTGTGGACTTACTTGATGTTAGATTATTTCTGATGGAAGGTCCCAATTTTTGTGGTTTGTCAGAACTAGTATCCTTATACAAGTCTTTCAGTAGCATGGTTTTTACTTCTTTTTTTCAGTGAGAGAACTTTTTATAAGGAAAAAAATCCTGATTATTTGCACAATTTTTTATTAAAGTATATTGGTAACTACACATTTGTTTTTCATATTATACAAATAATACATTCTCTCCACATTTTAAGAGAGAATTTACAATGGATGTAACTAGCTTACATTGTACCTTCTGGACTTTTTTCATGACTCATTTTGAAGGATAACTAAGTAAAATTGTTATGAATATGTGAAAGATGGGTGCTAACATTATCCTTAAGTCATGGCTATGTAGCTGTTTCCAATGAGTTAACGTAAATCAACTTTGAATGCTTTATAACACCAGTGATCATTCTATACAATGATAAGTATCATTGTAAAATAGAATAGTTCTTTGTTGCTTCTTTTACACACAAGCATGTTTTAGTTATTGTAGAAATCCATCTTTTATAGCAACTGAACACGTGTGTTTTCCAGATAAACGTTCAAATGTCAGGAGTTGAGGGAGAATATGTAAAAATTTTACAAAACATCTTATTACACACATGGAGAAAATAAAAGTGCTACAGAGGTTGTTCACTTATGGTATAGTTACTTAATATAGTGTTACTGTGATATGGAGGCTGGAAAACAATAAAAAATCATTCTTTACTGAGTATCCCTGTCCCACCAAACATGCTCGCCCTTTCAGCTGTGGGGGCATTATAATGTGACAGTCAATCCCACTATTCATTGGTTTAAGAGTAGCCCAAGAGTTGAATATGACTAGCTGCCTTCCCTCTAGTCTTACACTGCTAAATTAGGGACAGCTAGCACAGATAGCCCTCGTGTAGCTTTGCGTGAAATTCAAAAACAAACAAACAAACTTTAATGAGTAAAATGCAATAACATACAGCCTAGAGATCAGTTGGTTTTGTATGATCGATGATCTGCTGCCCAGATGTATAGCAGTCTGTCCCTTTGAACTTGTGTTTACCCATCTTTAGCATACCAGTGGAACAACCATTTACAGATTTCTTTTGAGATAAGAGAAATAAGATCATTTTGAAAAAAAAGACGAGTAGTACTAAGAGTATGAGCTTCACCTGTCTGACTGTCCACTGAAGGTGACGGAGGTTATGTTTTTCACCCCTGCGTGTGTGTGTGTTTGTCAGCAAGATTTCTGCAAAATGGCTGAATGAATTTGGACGAACGTTGGTATACCTTTAGGTTACAACCCAACTTAGAAGTGATTATGTTTTTAAAGGGTCAGGGTCACGAAAATCTAAAAAAAAAAAAAAAATCCCTATCTATTAACATGACTGATTTTGCATGTTATTTTTACTCTATAACTCAGTAAGTTATGATTGGATTTTGATTAAACTTGGTGGAAATATGTAGAATATTATTTCTTGTTGTCCTGCCAAAATATGGTCCGTATTTGTTGACAGGGAAGGACATACGGACACATTTTTGTACTTCTTGAGGGCCGAATATGATCATGTGCTCTACCGAGTGCCCCGCTTGTTATAAATATTTTCACTGCAAGAGACATTGTGTGTCATTTAGTGACAGCTTGTTCCACTAATCTGACAAAACAAAAGAGAGAAAAATTGGAGATTGGTGAAGAACATTTCTATTTTCAATGATTTTTTCAGAATGGACTCGTGACCACATCATCGTAAAATGTCAATAACTATTACAAAATCTAGAATGAACGTAGAACCATTAAAGGATTTGTTCGGTAAAGAAAATCATGAGTACTTTGTTGCAATGTAAACCGAGACAAGAAATGTAACTCAATAGTTAAATATATTATAAAACATTTTTCTGTTCACTTAGAATAGAGAAATGTTTCCGTGAGGACACTAGCTGTAGCCTCTACACATATAATGATCAAAAGACGTGACATATTATTATGCAGATTCTATGTCCACATGATACGAGCCTTTGATGTTTTTCTGTATAAGGAAACAAAATGTTGATGAAAGTTAGCCTGAAAAGTGAAAAGCTATTGGAAATTATAAGCTCTAAAAAAAGGCTAACATACTATGTAATCCTGGTTAAATAACTCAAGCAGCTTAATGTTTTGGCTAACATACTATGTAATCCTGGTTGAATAACTCAGCAGCTTAATGTTTTGGCTAACATACTATGTAATCCTGGTTGAATAACTCAAACAGCTTAATGTTTTGGCTGGAGAAGCAGATTCTGAATGAATTGAGCTCAGCAGATATTCATGCTTCAAAAATCTTTTCTCATCTTATGATGTATAAAACAAGTTTGTTAGCATGCTTGTCTGGTGTGATGTTGTCTTTTTTTATGGGTTTCCACGTCTTATGCCGTGACATGAGGTTACATTGATGTGAAACTTTTGTGTCATAAAATATATATATTTATACAGCATGTCTGGCATGATGCTTTCATTGATAGGTTTCTACATGTTATGCCGTGACGTGAGGAAGTTAAACTGAAATGGAATTTTTTATGTCATAAATAAATATATACACACATAAAACCTATTGCTCAAGTAATGTTGTAGAAAAACAAGTCTTCTAACCTGAATTGAACTTTTTGTAATTGTCTTCAGTGTTATTCTTTACTCCTTATTGTGTGTGTTTCAAAATTAAATGTTTTGGAAATTAACTCTTGTTCATAAACATTTAAAAGCAATAGATGGTTGTGAATACCTTAATATTGTATAACTGTAACTGTGTTGTTTTTTCAGTTGCGAAAGAGAAAATTTTGAATATAAAAATATTGTATTATGTACCTAAAATTGTTTTAAGTTCCATCATTTTTACGGTAGATTTTTAAAATAATGGTCACTTGAGAACACTGGTTCTCAATGTTTGTTTTTCTCATAGGCCCCTTCACAAACCAGACACAATCTAGCAGACCCCCTACTCTCATCAGTCTTTGAAATATGATCCTACAACATATAATAAGTGATACTGGAATAAATTAGTAGATTTACAAAATTAACAGCTAAAACATTTTTCGTTTAACTGAACAGTACTGTCTTTAACTACAATATAGAAACTCGGTTCTAACCATCACGGAACACAGGTTGAGAACCATGGCTTTAAATTGTCTGTACACAATTCTTTTTTTTTTTCTTATTGGAAACTATTTGACTATTATACTTGTATGAAACTAGTGTTTTTTAAACATCCGAGAACATTAAAATGACATCTTTTTAGTGATAAGTGTGACTGTCATATATTGAGAGCAATTTTTACTTCACTGAAATAGGAAAACATCAATACCTTGGGTGAGGAAATAGCTCGAATGTCCAAGGAATACCGAGAGCTCCAGGGCCAAGTCCAACGAAACAAGATTTCAACTAAATGACCTGCTCTCTAATCTCCGCTTCAATTCTTCCAGTTCAATTGTGATGAATAAATGTATTTTTGTATATTAAATTTGGCCTTATTGTTTTGTCCTTTCCTATCAAGTACAGTTAGTGTAGTCGTAAAGTTGTACATTATTAGTGTCTTTATGATTAACAAAGACTTCTGCCTCAGTGTATAATTTACAATTATAGTATAAGAACATAGTATGCTTCTAAATGTATTTATAATTATGTTAAAGTATATTATAAAAGTATAAATGCTTGGACTACACTGTAATCTTCTTGATGCTGCTTCATGCTTTGTATCATATTAAGCACGTTTCTTACCATACAAATCAGTATTGAAATATACTAGTTGTATCAGCCTTTCTTCATTTTTGCCACAACCGTTAAACCCCCATCCAGTTTGTTAACAGTAAAACTGTGGAAAATTGCTGTGTGGGTCTTTAGCTTTTTTCTTAACCGTAGAAACAGACATTAATTATAGATAATTTTATTTCAAAAGACAGCCACATAATTTTAAGATAAATGAAGTCAATTAATTTATGAATACGAAATTGAGGAAAAACAAGACATTTCACAAGTACGTTATTTATTCACGACCATGGTTTCACCAGTAGAGGCATCATCATGGTGAAACCATGGTCGCGATTGAATGGTTTTTTCCTCGGTTTCATAATTATGAAGCTTCACCATGTACCAACAGTTTATCAATTATGTAATTTATGAATCTTTAGTGTAAAGACTCTTTAATTGATAAAAGCTTCAATACTTTAATCTTGATATTTTCTCAAGCCTGATGTCATATAGAAAAAATTTTGAAGGAAATGTAACGAAATAAGAGAAAAAATAGCGTACTAACAATATTTGATTTTGTTTTTATAATAGCTTGGAAAGAGTGAATAAAATATGTGAACCAGTCGTGTCCGGCTAAAAGAAAGAATATAAAGGAAAATACAAAAGATGAAATGTTTATCTAATTAACATTTGTCTCTAGCTGGACAATGACCGAGTGTCTGAGGCCTTATACTTAGATTTCCTTAAATGCAGTAGTATGTTTAAAGGTTTATTTATTTCCAGGCAAGATTTCCCTTGACATTCTGCAAGTTGAACAATAAACTGCTTTTTGTCGATTGACTTTTCACCACATGTAACAAAATGTACTGTAATGTGAATTATATTGTGTACATGTGTATGTAGGTATTACAACAGCATTTGTAAATTAGTTGTATTAGCTTAGATATTAAAATGTATAATGTTTAAACTCTCACTCCTAGTGTCTTCTTTTCTTTAGAACATCCTCGTCACTTATTATTATTGTTAGGTTTAAGGTCAAGATTAGAGACTTGTATTTTTGTTGGAAGTTATTTTATATAGCATTTTATGTATATAATTTCATAAGAATTTATATTGTAGTGGTAATTTTTGCAGTTAGTTTCAATTTGTGTTTTTGATGAAACAGTTTTTTTGGCTATTAAATGTGATTAAAAAAAAAAACAAGCTTAGAACTCAATTTAAGCATTTGGTAGGTGAGTAACAATATTTATAAGTTATTTTTTAAGTATTCATAGATGTATATGACAAAAGCCACAAATAGAAGTTTTAAATTTTGAAAGTATTACAATCAAAATTAAAAGTATGTTAAAGAACCTCAAAATGTGTCAAATTGTAAACTATGTATTTCAAACCCCATTGCTTATAACTTGTGTTAATTAAAAAGGTTCTATTTCATGTAAAGGATTAAACTGTGTACCCAACAGGCTTTTCCATACATTTTAAGAGATGAATAATATATGATAGTCTTCTTTAAATAAGTGTAGGATTTTCTTAATTACACAAATTTCTTCTGTGTAAATGATCAATAACACAGAAGAAATTCTGAAATTAAGGAAATTCTACTCTTAATCGAAGGATATTTCAAGATTATTTAAAGTCACATTTTAAATCCAGGGTTAATACTTCTTGTAACTCAACATTGAACTTTGCAGCAAACTACTTGTAACAAAAAAAAAAACTGTGAGGATGATTTGGTTAATACATAAAAAGATATATAGCTTATTTTTTGTTTTTTCTTAACAAATTCTACTTTTGTCTGGCATTTAGTGTTATTTATTTGATAGTCTGTAATTATAGGTGGTGATATGATTTGGTTAGTATTTTATTTTTTACAATTATATATAAAGATTCTTTAAAACTTGGAAAATGTGTTTCTAAAAGTTACATTGGCTTTGGACATAGAACAGGCAAGTGTATTGTTGTTTTTTTTTAATGAAAGTTAGTACATGTAAGTACCTTAAATGAGAATGTTTTATTCTGACAAGATTACCTTGTAAAGGATGGAGACTAAAATATTTATTTCCACCTCTGAATCAGTAGGTTTACACATTTGTAACATAGATGTTTGTTTTCTGTTGTTGTTGTTTTTTGTACTGGATGTTAAACACTGATGTTACCTGTCACAGGAATAATGGAATGATTATTTCTTCTTCTACCTTTCCTAAAATACCAAAAGTATTGGAGGATAAGATATTGTTTTCTGTCACATTCTTCTACTACTTTTATCCTCTTTATCTTTTTTTTTCGAGAAGTAATTCATAAATTTTGTGCCTTATTTCGAGGTACAGTTTACTACTTTGATACTTGTACACACTGTATTTCTGTTATTTAACACATGTGTAATGTATCCTTGTTATGTGTAATTTTGTTGCAATGATTGATACTACCAGGGACACTGTCAGTTATTGAAACTTTGTTGTGATATAAATAAAGCTCTACTTACTCATACATGGACCAAGAGATTTGTTCTGATAACTGTATAAATTATTTAATTTGAAAATGGGCATGACATGGCCAGGTGGTTACGGCACTTGACTCCCATTCTGCAGATTCGAATCCCCGTCCCACCAAACGTGCTCACACTTTCAGCCTTGAGGGCATTATGATGAGAAGGTCAATCCCACGATTTGCCAGTAAAAGAGTAGCCCAAGAGTTGGTGGTGGGTGGTGATGACTAGCTCCTTTCCCTCTAGTCTTTCACTGCCAAATTAGGGACAGCCTGGCATAGATAGCCCTCGTGTAGCTTTGTGAAAAATTCAAAAGAAACAAGTAATTTGAAAATATCGTTATCTACTCCACTCATCCAGATAAGTAGTTTCTTTCCATGGGCAAAAATTGGCACTCTTAGTGCCAGTGCAAGTATAGCTGGTTTACATGACTGACCTATATACATGGACAATATATATCATTCAGAGTTTGTGAATAACAAAGAAATACAGTTACAGCATGTTAAGATTGGAAAATTCAAAGAATTAGTCAAAATTTCTGTATGGGCTAAGAAACATGTCGCAGCATTTCTATTAACCTGGAAAATATTGGTAAGACTTTTTCAGGAGCTTATCTGATTAGCTGAAAGACTTCTGTGAGAAACTGCTATCTTGGTGCATCGTCATCTTAATTTCGAAACGAAACATTTACAAAATTCTCAATCATCATTTTCATGTGATTCGTCTGAGCTCCCATTTCTCAATTTCTGATTTTTCTAACATCAAAAATAGGCTGCTGCAGTTTTCAACCAAATAAAAATACAAAGTATACATAATTACAAGCAATAATCTAAAACTTGCACATCTTAACTTTTAACTTCTTGATTTGTCGAAATATCGATAAACTTGCCAAACACACCAGAGAAGCCCCTCCCCTCTGTCTTTCTCCCTGACCTTCAAGATTGTTTATTAATAAACTTTACATGGCTGATGGACATTTTATAATCAATAGAAACAGCAGATTCTCCTCTACATCAAGCCCCCCAGTTGTACAGCAGCTTGTCTGTGGACTTACAATGTTAGAATATGGGTTTCAATACCCGTGGTGGGCAGAGCACAGATAGCCCATTGTGTAGCTTTGTGCTCATTTACAAACAAACTCTTCTACGTAAATCTTACAATGTAAAACTTACATTTAGTCAGCAGAATTGCTTGACTTGTGACAATCATATCTTGATGCTCCGAACATGAAAGGAAACTTTTAAACCTATTTATAGCTTACTTATGAAGCTGGATAAACTGTAGTAGCTTTGAGACATTCTATTCTAGTGACTGATATATGACTGAACATGAAAGGAAACTTTTAAACCTATTTATAGCTTACTTATGAAGCTGGATAAACTGTAGTAGCTTTGAGACATTCTATTCTAGTGACTGATATATATTTTTTTGTGTTTTAAAATACAATTTGAAAGCTGCCTTAATTCATTTTTAAACATCCAAGTTTGTAAGACTCAATGAATATGAAAATTTTTGCTTGAATGCAAAAGAGCTTGCATATGCATTAAGTACTACAAATCCTTGTTTTTATATATATTTTATTACTTGTTATTAGCCGCAGCATGGTGGCTCATAGAAAGGTTTTCCGAGTTTTTTTTCAAGTACAAACGTTTACCTTATAGCTCTGTCATCTCTCGACCAATTTGAGATCTAATTCAATTTTGAACTCGGGAGGTCAAACCCTTTCGATTGATGTATTTGACCATGCCCAAGGTCTCGTAGATTAATTTACTCTAATCCTACCTAAAAGAATTTCAAGTGCCATGGCTATTGAGGATTCCCTCTTGTATTTTTTAATAAAAGTAACTAAAATGTAAAAAACTATAAACTTCTCAAGTAAAATAAAACATTTAAAATTTCCCAGGCAACAGCACTCTATGAAACATTACATTGCAATTATATGGTGTTTATAGTAGCTGTGTAGGAAACAGTTAACGGACATCTGCTGTAATTTATTGCAATGACTACTGCTCCAGTAGGTACAAAATATAGCAATTAAACCATAAAATTTAAAGTAAATGGGTGTAAAGAACTTTTTGATATTAATTTAAGAGGTTGTGCAAAGTGTAAGATGAAAATAAGTATATTTATTCTTGGCATGAAAATCACCTTTCACTCAGTAAAGGCTTTAGAAATTCACTGACAAATCTTTAGTAAAAATACTTTTTAATAAAGTCTATTTTTTTGTGCAAAACAAACTTGTAACATTTACTAAAAGCTTGCTACATTTTGTAAGACACACACAGTAAATGCAGAATTATCCTAAACATTAGTATGTATAGTTTCAGAGATATGGGGTCAGTCAGTGTGAAAGAGTCTATGAACAGATTGTTAATTAAAAATAAATACTTGTACTTTTAATGGTTTATTAAGAGTTGACTGGTGTTAAGTAGCAACAAAAAATGGTCAAAATCAATGCATGGGCTAAAGAGTTGTGGTCAGCATTCTGGTTATTGAAACAGAACTTTGAAACGTTTAAATTTGTATTTTTGTTGATTTCCAAAGGATGAGTGTACATTTTCAAATATTTCCCAATTTTAAAGATCTCTTTCGAAACAGAGTAGTTACAGAACTTTCAAGATTCATACACCACGTGATATAAGCAAGTAAATTGACTATAACGGAATACAAGGGTCAATGTAGGATGAAAATCACCCCATTCCAAAGTGTCGGAATAAAAAAATCAATACTTTTAGGATTTTTTTAATGTATATACAGATATTAACTTAAGTTTAAAATGTGCAAAAAAATCATGCAAGGATATCTTGAACAGAAATAAAAAAACATATTCCTAAAGCATATTTCTTGAAGGTTTTATAACATGCAAGTATAATCAGAGTTTAAAATAAAAATAAGTCATGATATCACAGTAATTGTGTCACCTCATTTCAAGGTAGTCTTAGATGGAGTTACTGTTTTGACAAGTTTTCTAAGCTTAAAAGAAAATGACATTCCTGTTTTTAGATACATATAAACTAAGAATAAATTGACTCTGTCAGGGTCAACTTTCATCGGTACTTGGGTGATCGAAAATGATTTTGACATGTAGGTCTAGTATTTTTACACTTGGGCAAGTTTAAAATTCACACAATGAACACTTCAGTGCTGCTAGAAGCTAGTTAACTTGTAGGTTAGATGTTTTTAACACTTTGGCAAGTTTAAAATTCACACAACGAACACTTCAGTGCTGCTGGAAGATAATGTTAACTTGTAGGTCTAGTGTTTTTAAGAGTAACAAAATTGTAAAGGCTCTCTCAATTTTTGAACATTTAAATTGTGAAATGTTTGCCACTTCAGCACTCTAAACCTGTAATGCAGATTTAAGTATTCCTTTTCTTTTTGAAACCAACAGAATGTACTACATTTTTTCAAATTATGTTTAGCCCATTCCATTTATTCATATATTATTACTGCAAGAAAAATACCGTATTTTTTGGAATATAAGACGCACCCTTATTTTGAAGACAAAGTTTTTGGGAAAAAAAGCTACAGTCGCATTTGAAAGATT
>NW_013668417.1:143646-145010 GCF_000517525.1 Limulus polyphemus | reverse complement strand
TGAGGAAATACCGTAAATCAAAAAAAAGGTTTACTGTTATTTAGTTTGGTTCAAAACCTACAAAATCTTCACTGCTTTCACTGTCATTTATTTTTTATTATTTAGGGAGCATTATAAATAGTTATGTTTTTTTTAAAAAACTACTATTGTTATAAATAACACATTCAATTGAACTAAACTATGCATGCCTATTTAAATATTTTTACATATGGTTTGTGTATATCGTATATATATATACATATATATTATTCATACCTTCGGTGTCTAGGACTCAAGCAGATTTTGACATCAAATTTTTGGGTAAAAAAGTGCGTCTTATACACCAAAAAATACGGTATCTACTCAAGCTTGGTTGAAATAGGTCAAGCTTCAAATTCTACCAAACACTTGGATATTTTCCCACGTCTTGCATCATTATGAAATTTTATGTTCAATAATTAAATTAGGATCCAGTTTGTGTAATAGCATTTGATATGACTGAAATATGTGCTCGCCATGAGATGTGACTGTCAAAAGATTTTGTTAGCATAAGAAAAGGAAAAGTTTTTTCTAGAACCCAACTTGTGATGAACCTGGTGAATTTTATTAATTCAGACTTTCTTCTCTGGAAAACTTAGTTACAAACATAGGACAATATGAATATGGATTAAAATCATAACACGAGTGTAAAATACAATCTTTTTGATCAATAGCCTTGATTTCTAAATTCAGTTTTTGATTGAATTTATGCCCATTTAAATTTTATATCGGAACTTTTTAATAGCATTTTTTAAGAGATCTTTCTACTGATTTCATTTTAAATTTGGGAAAGTAAGCATTCTTATTCACCATAACTCAAGTGCCTTTGCTTCTATTTTTTCATGCCAAGGAAAAAGGGTAAAGTCTGATTAAGTGTATGAGTGCCAAATATGGCTGATGTTGCTAGGACCATTATCATGGTTCAGTGAGAGATTTTTTTTTTTATGATTTCTGTAGTTTCTAAACAATCTCTTTCATTTTTAGTTTTGGGTTGGTGTTGGAGAAGAATTTCATTCCAAAGTATTTTGTAACCTGTTTCAAATTGATGATATGTTAAAGCAGATATCTTTAATTCACCTGTATGCATGTGACCTTGATGTTGTGTCTTATTTCTAAGGAATGTGACATTTGTCCAATGTATTTAATTTCACAATCGATACTGTATTTGCCTTTTGTTCCTATATTGGGGATTCTTTCAGGTTAGGTTAACAGTTAACATGTTTTATGTTGTTGATAGGTGAAAGGTTAAGAGTTAACATGTTTTATGTTGTTGATAGATGAAAGGTTAGGAGTTAACATGTTTTATGTTGTTGATAGGTGAAAGGTTAGGAGTTAACATGTTTTAT
>NW_013668417.1:134144-142646 GCF_000517525.1 Limulus polyphemus | reverse complement strand
GTTGTTGATAGGTGAAAGGTTAAGAGTTAACATGTTTTATGTTGTTGATAGATGAAAGGTTAGGAGTTAACATGTTTTATGTTGTTGATAGGTGAAAGGTTAGGAGTTAACATGTTTTATGTTGTTGATAGGTGAAAGTTTAAGAGTTAACATGTTTTGCTGTTGATAGACGAAAGGTTAAGAGTTAACATGTTTTATGTTGTTGATAGGTGAAAGGTTAAGAGTTAACATGTTTTATGTTGTTGATAGGTGAAAGGTTAAGAGTAAACATGTTTTATGTTGTTGATAGGTGAAAGGTTAAGAGTTAACATGTTTTATGTTGTTGATAGATGAAAGGTTAGGAGTTAACATGTTTTGTGTTGTTGATAGGTGAAAGGTTAAGAGTTAACATGTTTTATGTTGTTGATAGATGAAAGGTTAGGAGTTAACATGTTTTATGTTGTTGATAGGTGAAAGGTTAGGAGTTAACATGTTTTATGTTGTTGATAGATGAAAGTTTAAGAGTAACATGTTTTATGTTGTTGATAGGTGAAAGGTTAGGAGTTAACATGTTTTATGTTGTTGATAGGTGAAAGGTCAAGAGTAAACATGTTTTATGTTGTTGATAGGTGAAAGGTTAAGAGTTAACATGATGTTGGGATTGAAACCTGTAGTTAGTGCTATATTAATTAAGTAGTTTTAAGTCTTCTTTGTGAGTGCAAAGTTGTATAGCATGATTTACATAGGTGAAGTAGGAGGGTGTTTTTTTGTGATTAGATCTTAGGTGTGATGGAATGGGGTTTCCTGTATATACTGGCGTCACTTTATTAGTTTCTCTTTTTACATTAACTTCTTAAAATGGAAGGCAACTGTTAGATTGTACCTTCATGTGTGAAAATTGTGACATTGGGTCTTAAGGTGTTTAAGAATTCAATAAAATTAAGTAGAGCATCTTTCTCACATTGCCATATACTAAAAATATTGTCAACATATCTTAATCAGATTTCTGGTGTCTTGATGTGTATGAATTTGTTTCCAGACAGTTATTCTTCTAGAACAGATATGTAGAGGTCACCACATAGAGGGGAAAGGGGGGATGTCATTGCTAATCCATTATTTTGTTTGTAAAATAAGTGTTGTTTAAGCAGTATTCTGTGAGGTGGTCTGTTACAGGATTGTCTTCTAGTTTTTTTCTTAGATGATGTGAAGCTTGTTCTACAGGTACTGAAGTAAATATAGATTTTATATTGAAAGATACTAAGATAACTTCTTGGTTTAGTTTGAAGTTTTTGAGAGAATAGGGGTTAGTTTTAAGTAGAGTTAGTTTTAACAACGTTTTGTATCAGTGGGCCCATTGCTAGATGCTATAGGTCTTTAAAAAATGTTATCTTTGTGAATTTTAGGAAGGGCATAAAAATGGGGGGGGGGGTTATTAATGTGTGGGGATAAGGGACATTTTTTCTTTAGCAGTGAGAACAGGAAAACCTTTGATTAGTTTTCTAATGTTCGTAAGAACCTTGTTCGTAAGATCACTATCAAGTACGGTATAAGATCTGTCATTTCATAACGTGTTGGCACCTGCTTTGTAAGGTGTTTTATCTACCACTACAGTATAGTCACCTTTGTCAGTTCTCATTGTGTATATCTTATTATTAGATTTTAATTCTTTTAAGGTATTGACTTTATTTCTGTTGAGGTTAGGTTTTTGTCCCTATATGCCGTAAGTCTAGAATGCGTGTTGATTCTAATTTTTTCTGCTTCATTGAGGTTCAGATTTAAAGAGTGGATTCTGTGGTAGCAACAGTTTGTTTGATAAGTAATTTTCTAGGTTTAACAGCGTTAAGTTTAATCACAAAAACATGATTATTGGTTAATGGTTCACTTCAGATATTTAAAACTGTAGGAGGAAAAATGTTCACATCTTCAAGAATGTTTTCTGTCAACGTTTGAGTTTCTTGTTTTGGTTGGCCCCCTTTCTTTTCCGCAATGTTAGTTGATCTAAACCAGCTGGCATAGTCAAGACTGCTCCACTCTTTGGGGGTTAGCTTGTTAGCAAGTTCTAGTAATCTTTGGTAAAATTTTTTAGTTTTGGGTTGGCATAGGAGAAGTATTTTGTGACCTATTTCAAATTGATGATATGTTAAAGCAGATACTTGAAATTCAGCTCTATGCATGTGACCGTGATATTCTTTGCATCTTATTTCCATGGGAAATTACATTTGTCCTTTGCATTTCTTTCCTCCAGTTTTATTCAAACCAAGTGTTCTACAACATCTCGACAGGTTGAAAATGTGATTAAAAAAAACAAGTTTGCAGTTTTAAGTGCCATCTGGTAGAACATCCAAAGAAACATTTCCAAGTTAGATGTCCAACAAAGATTGTTTAGAAACTATAGAAATAATCAAAGCAAACAATTGCTCATTAAACTGTGATAACTTCAGCCGTATTTGGCAAGGTCTTGTCACGTGTTGACATCATTTGTTTATGTAACTATATAAACCCTGAATGGTTTAGTACAGATCGTATGTGAAGAAGACCAATGTTCTGTCGAAACATGCAGTATGCTCCACCTTCAATGAAACTGTTCCTTATGCTTACAAATCGTTGTTTGCCTACCTGTTATTATATTAACATAATATGCTTCATTATTTAAGTAGTTTTGTACTTCCAAATAAATAAATCTGAAAAAGCACAAGACTTAGCTTTGTGATAATATTATTTCAAAAATCATGTTTGAAGGTGCTGAAAATTATTGAAAACAGGAGGCACTTTTCATTTATGCCTGAGAAGCAGAGATAATTAATAAGACATACCATTGAAATGAAACATTTTTAGCAACTGTGCATTATTCTTCACAATGCCTGTCAGAAAAAGTGGTCTGGACTGTCTGTGTGTATATATGTATATATATACACACATATAAAATTAGATTTGTTACCATATACTGTATGCACCCTATTTTCAATATAAATTTTTAATTTAAAAAAATGTTGTTGCTTCTTGGTACAGTTTTCACAGTGCTCACTTTAATGTAGATATATTTCTGTTTAAACTTTTACTTGAAATATTAATGTTTTTTTTTCATTCATACTTCTTGGCTCACAGCTTAACTGTGAACTGGAACTGTTTAGAGAGACTTAGTAAAAGTTTCTCTTCAGTTCTTCACAGCACACTAGAAACACTTCCTTGTGTTTAATTATTTAACTTTGATCTGTGTAGATATTTCCTTTGTGTTGAACTCGGTCAGTGTTATGGAGAAACGAACACATACTCTGTGACAAGATATTTATCGGATCTCCAATCGTTTCCTTTTAGGGAAATCAGTGTACTTATGATGTCGTAAAAACTTCATGCTAGAATATTTTTTAAATAGATTGGATATAAATCAGTAAATTTTTACTTGCGAAGATTTTCTGACTTCAAGAGAATTTATTCAGTTTATTTTTTATGCAGTATTTAGACAAGTTTAAAATGTTACAACTAACACATTTTTTCATATGTATTTTATGTTTAAAATTAACAAGTAAAAGTTGCTATCAATGTAATATATATTCTGTATCAGTTAGAAACTATTTTTACGTAACCTTTTACTACAGTAATAGAACAGTTTTGAAGATGGAATTTTTTCAAACATAACTTTTTGTTATAGGTTTGAAGTCAAGAGTATTCTAATAGTCTCTTTGTGTGGTTTATTGTCCTCAAACTTAAATGAATTACTTGCTACCTTTCTGCAGCATTTTATTGAAAATATACCTTTCCAAGAATGGATCTCACTCAAGCTTATCATGTGGTTCGGATATGTGTATATATATTTTTAAGTTGTTCACTGTGACTTTTTAATTTAATTTAAAAAGGAAAAATTGTCTTGGGAGGTTTTGTTCAGGCTTTACATATAGATACACATAAATCTACCCGAGTTTAATCACATTTTACAGGAGTGCTGCTCTCTGAATGACTTCTTCTGTCGTGGATTGTATTTGATCTGATATCCCTGATTAAACAGTTTCCATTGTAACAAGACTGTTCGATCACACTGACAGACTTCACATAGACTCTCCATTGGATCTGGACTTTGGCCTTCAAGACCACGTTTAAGTGAACATAATGCATGGAAGTCCAGTGGAGTTGTCATTGGGAGAATCTTGACAAGCAATATAGTTAAGCAGAATTAGTGTGGTTCAAATTTCTTTGGCCATCTTTCTCATGAAAATAACCACTAATTTTCAGGTGTGGCTGGAAGCTTGCAAGTCTTCATCAGTTTCAAATGCTCATTTATTACTTTGTAAATAGTAGCATGAGATATACTTAGTTCCATTGGGAACAGCGCTTTTTGGGACTGAGGGTTCTCTTTCATTACCACAGCCTTCAGCTTGTGGTTTGATCTCAAAGCTCTTTGTTGTATTAAAAACTGTACTGTTGAATTTTTTAACTACCATGGGAATTGTTAGTAGCCCCTGCTTTGAAATGCTGCGTCCTTTAATATTAGATATACATCATTTAACAATCTTATTATATAAATATCCTTCCTAGAAAGGACAATAATATATTCCTCTAGTTGTAACTCTACTTGTAGCAGCTTTCGTACTGTTGAATGCTCAGGATATTGCTGAAAACCACATGTTTAGTTGCTAAACATGTCCTCTGTGGTGCCATGGCTCGTATCTGTAGTAATAAGCAGATCATTCTCATTAAATACAATGAATTATCTGTGTGTATTAATAAGTCTGTAACCATAGACACTTAAATGAAATTTCCAGATTGTGTTTCATGAGCTGTCCTTGTAATTCGAATCAAGTTTGGATTAACTCAACCTTCTCGTGCTTTGACAGCATCATGATCAGTCACGTATCTGAAATTAAGAACAGCTGCAAATTACCTATGGACACCCTGTATATGTGTTATACATAAATATTTGGATTTAAATTTTTGAATTATTTCATTTTAGAATTTTAACTGTTAAAGAACTTTTCTTTCTCTATATAGTTTTAAGCATTTTAGTTTCAGTTTAATATCAGTAACAAAAGTAGGTCACTACAATTTATACCAAACTCTTTCAGAGTTTTAAGAAAAGAATTACTGCATTAAAAAGATAAAAGCTAAGGAAATTTTTAACAAATAATGTATCACATCTAATGTCTTCTTCTACTTAGTTATGCAACTTATTAATTAAAATAACATTTTATTTTCTGTGTATAATATTATAATGAAGCCAATAAACTTTTATTAGTATTTTTATACAAGATCAACATTGATAGACAACAGCTGAAATTACACTTTTAACACAGAAAACAACACCATACATGTATCATCACTACGTGTTGTGGAATTTTATACATTTTTTCCAAAGGCTCGTCATTGAAACTGATACACGTACAGTTTTATTATATACAGTTTATTACAAGTACCAGCAATATTTTGATTCTATTGCACATCATTAATCTTTCCACATTTCTTTCTTTGTTACAAAAATATTTATTTAGATTTCCTAAAGAATTATGCAGTTAGCTATATATCATCCAGAAACAGAATATAGGAAAAAACAAGTATTCATATACTTCATACAAATCTAATAAATCATCAACTTGATTAATACATTTGTGGTATTTCTTACTGTTCATATTCAAATATAAAATAATACTCTCAGTGCACTTGTTACATTGATAGCTTTCCTAACATTTTTTCAGTTTTTTTCCAATCATGATAAAATGTAGGTACTTGAAAGTATTGTGTGTTTATAAGTAAAAGTGAAAAACCTGTAATAGCCTAATACTGTCAGTTGGCACTGATGTGCAGATTAACAGAAGAGTATGAATTAATGCAAGAACTGTGTCATTATCAATAGCAAAATCTGAACTCAAAATCCAAATAGTAAAAAAAGTTTAGTGGATGTACCTGAGGGAAGTTACATTCTAGTTGTAACTAATAATACCAAGGTGCAAAATAATATAATTCAGTACCAACATATTATTTTACTTCTGAGAAGAAAACGAGCTTATTAATATACATATCCATAAGCATCCATAATTCTATTTGTATACAGTACTGAACCAAACCTATTAACCATGATCTATAAGCCTAAATACAATCTAAAAAACTAAAACAGTTACTGAAAATTTAAATAGCCTTTTTTTAAGCAAGAAAAATAAATACAAGTAGAAGAAAAAGATGCACAGTTCAAATATACAAATACCACATCGTTGTAACAGTACACATTTTATGTTGAACTAGACAATTGGGAAGAAACTTTGCAACAAATTATCAGTAAAGGATGATGAAAACCTTTCCCTTCTGGCTTGATCGGTTAAATTTAATATTGTACAACAATAAGAAGATACACGATATTCAAGCCTTTTCAGTATAGTATGCATTTCAATAAGTATATTCTAATAACATCCTTAATTCTACTTTTTTCCTTAAAGGATAAATTTTTAGTTGCATTATTAAAGATGTTTAATTTTCAAAAGGAAATCATCAGGACAGAAAATAAATAATCAAACTTTAAAAACGTATCGACCTCTACATTTTCTAAGAGAGTAAAAACTTTGACACTTTCTGATTAAAGTTTTACTTCTTTACCAAGTGTCGACTGCTGAAACCCAGCTATTAGTATTAGTGAAAAGGCTTAGACCTTACCTACATTGCCTTCTTACTCACCGTTGTACAATATCATACTTAGCAGATCAAGCCCATAAACATAATATCAGTTTTCTTTATGTAATTGTTACATAATAATAAAAAAAAGGTATTAAACAATAATTCAAGAACTGAATAACAAAGGAAGATAGCTCGAATATATATAATTGACTAAACTCCATTTTGGTCTTTATAAACTAATGTTACATACAAAACAGTATAATTTTACCATATTAAAATTTGAAATATTCAAGTTCAAAGGCATATTTTCCTGATGTTCTATCACAAAGCACGTGCTCCACATTTTTCCTTAACATTTTGATCACACGATTATGCATGAATTGTAACTGTCCATTTGGAAGAAAGGCATCCACAACTGTAGAAATTACTTCAGCATTTAACCCTTTATCTTTAATAGGATATTGTAGTTCTAAACTACATAAAATATCTTTAAGTATCTTAATGGCAAGTAACCTGTTTTCATGTTGTTCGCACACTAGAACGTAGCAAAAACCACGTAACGTGTGCCAGAAGACAATCTTACATGTATTCGAAAGGTTATTATCGATAAACAGAGGAAATGTTCCACCTACTTGAGACTCGTCTGTTACATCCAAGTGTCCAAGTGATGAGCCTGTAACATCGAGGTAACCAAGTGGTGAAGGAGTTGGAATTTTTTTGCTTCTTTCGTATTCTTTAAGCACGTGATTATAAATGAAATCTACAATTAGATTCCTCGTCTCATGAATAATTAAACATCGATTTTCTGCACCTGAACTTGTTTTATCGTCTTCAAAACTTACTTTACTTGACATTCTTTCGTTTTCAGGTGTCTGTGAAACCAGCGGAATTCCGGCATCAAAGCAGACATTATATATTACTTTCTTTCGCTTTAATACATCAATCGTTAAAAATGCATAAACCATCTTAATACTATATTACCAAGCGTAAAATATATCTGCCACTATATTCTACTCCTTGCAGAACTTTGACAATTATTAAAGCCCTCTGTGGCAAACTAGTGAAACAGCCTTGTTAATTCACATTTAATTTATCAAATTAATTTTATCATTTAGTACCGTATTAATTAGATAAAATAAAGTTTAACAACACTTACATGTCAGTGTGACATCTGTCTATTCCAGTGTTGACAGTTAAGCGCACGGTGATACATTTTCACTCCAAAAAATCGGGGTGCGAAGAAAAAATAAAACCAAAGCAAATTGAATCACTCCCAACTATAGGTGTTGATTATATTATATGTACAAAAGAACACTGAACCAACAGAAAGATAAAAGAGCTATTCGTCTATAAAACGGCTTTGATACTGATTCATTTATTTATTACAAGAATAGGCATCTCGCCAGAGATTGTGACAAAAACAAACGAACAACAAGAAAAAAAAGGACTAAGGACTAAGATTAAAAAGTTTGTTTGTTGAATTTTCGCTCAAAAGTACTCTAAGGCTATATGCGTTAACTGTCTATGATTTTAAACTACAGGAAAGGCAACTAGTCAACACAGACCACCGCCTACTCTTATGCTAATCTTTACCAACGAATAGTGGGCTTATCCGTTGTATTATAACGTTCTCACGTTTGACAAAACGAGCATGTTCGGGGACGAGTTTCGATCTTGTAATCCTTATATTGCGAGTCGAGCACCCTCACCACTAAGTAAAATATATCATAACTTGTTTTCTTGATATGCTCAAAGCTACTGTTACGACAGCGGAATTCACGTGACGCTGGTAACACGTGATGAGTCTCTAGAAGGATCGTGAATTGTCCTGGCAACTCTAGTTTTTTCCAGGTGCCCTCTATTTTAGTATATAAGCCCGGCAAATAATTGCAGATCGATAGATATAGAGACAGGTAATTGAATCAAGTG
>NW_013668417.1:128452-133992 GCF_000517525.1 Limulus polyphemus | reverse complement strand
GTTGTATCGAGAAAGAATTAAACTAGTTTTGATTAAGAAAGGACTTGTATCGCTGAAGTTTCTCGGAAAGAATTTCTACGGGAAATTAACAAACAGGCAGTTACGTAACACTACATAATGAGCTATCTGTGCTGTGCCAAGCGAAAGTATCTAAACCTGATTTTTAGCGTGATAAGCTCCCAGCCTTACCTCTGAGCCACGATGGGGCGATTGAAAAAATGCCCGCTGTTCTTTCACGTATTATGGATTATTTTGTGATGACATAATGCTTAATTCAGATAAATATGTTAACTATCCAAAAGAAAAAAAAATGTGATATGGTTGTATCATAAACTAACCCTTTCTATAACATAATATATGAATATATCTATATTCATACATGTTTCTTAGAATTATAATATATGTCTCTGTAAATAAATGAAAGCTCTTGACGATGAAGATGTGTTCTATGTATTCTAATATTGTAAACAGGCTTTTGTCTTCCATATTCTTAGGCTTAATCGCAAGACTTCTCTGTCTTTACGCCTAACCTGTTCGCTGGATAATTCATTGAGCGGGTCTCAACGGGTTGTTTAGCTTTTGATTATGAACCACGATAGTAGTTCATAATAGGGATCGCAAGGAATTGCACAAAACTCTAATAGAACATCCAGGCAAAAAGAACCTTAAGCAGTAAAGATTGAGTTCAAACAACACTTTAAAACCTTTACTATTGACTGCTAAGGCTGTGCACATAAAAAAATGAACCAAAAAAAAAGCACGCATATTCGACTTACAAAAAAAAGAAAATTCACTCAAACCGGCCTGTTTGTAATTTTTCTTCTTATTATTATTCTCTTGTGAGCTTATAATAAAAACGGCTTGGTATATTGTACCCAAACCTTTTGTAGAATATTAAAAAAAGTACTGTGAAAGTCGTAAGGGTATTGACAAGTCGATTTATGTCTATTATATTTTACATAAGCTAAAACATCATAATTCTAGTGTAAATGATGTTATCGTTACCCCTTTAAGTTAGCTTCTTGTTAACATCTGGTGAAACAGGAATTACCAGCCAATAATAGATGTGCATTATATGAACGTAATATGTAGATGCTTTATATACTATACAGTCTGTGTTTTTAGCCAACCTCTATATTATGTATGAAGTGAAGGAGTAAAAACATCAATACACATAATATTAAATTTTATTACACACATTCGTAGAATAATTACTTTAAAAGACATAATGGTTTATTTAAAGGGATGTTTTAGACGTATATGTTTTATTTTAAAAGGCTGCTTTTCAAATGGTAAAATGTTATACGCGCTTAGTGGGTTTTGTCGTAGTGTAGGCATATATTTCCTTATTGCTATGCGTTATATACATAGAGAATTTTTTACACAGAAACTAAAAGTGCTCACTATAGTTTGAAACAAATCTCCATGACAATTTCCATCTACAGCTTAACATTCTACACCTCGAACTAATGCGATCAAATAGTCGATAGCTATAGTAAATCATTATGAACCCTACCAGTTAGATACTAACTATGTTTATTATCATTACAATGTATAAAGTCAGCTACCATATCAAGTAATCCTTTGCCCATAGTTGAGCATAAAAAAGCCAGAAAACAAAATAAATAAAAAATGAGGATTTATAAACCTGAAAATAGTGATCGTAGAAAAAAGGAAGCAAACAAGACTGAAGATACCGTAGACATTATCTACTCAAACTACAAATCCCTATTTTGACTCTACTAAATGTAATTCTAAGGAACAGCATGGAGCCAAAATAAGAGCTTGTAGCTTGAGTAAATAATGTCTACAGTATCTCCAGCTTCGTTTGCTTAGTTTTTTATGATTTCTATTTTTAGGTTTTTTAATTCCCAATTTTTTATTTATCTTAACAACAATGAAACCGAAAACGAACCAAAACCAACTGAAAGGAAAAAAAAGTTAAATATAAAATACAATAAAATTAATTAAAGTTATAATGCAAAGGAAAATTAAAATCATTATATAGATAAACAAACAAGTCAGAGTTATACTAATTGGACTATGTCCATTGCAGGGAATCGAACTTTGGATTTTACCATTGTAAGTCCTTAAAATTGCTGCTGTCCAACAGTGAGATCTATCCAAGGGTAAAAATCGTCTCCAATGTCCACTCCTAAGACTACTTACCAAGAGTATGATCTCCATACTACATTTCGATCAGGCAATTGTTGTGTTAATTTACCACCACTCAACCATACCATGCGAAATTTATCACGGACTTTCATTTATTTTTAGGTTCTGTTAGGAATCAATGAAAGAATATTTTAAACATTACATTTTACATGGAAATCCACTAGTCTTATTAGCCAGAAGTCCCAGTCCAAAAGTCTCTTTTAAATTATCACCTTTTTTATGTAAAACTTAATGTTGAAATATTTTCTTTGCGTGGATTCCTTGGCATATGTTGATAAGAATACGAAGGTATTAGATTGAAATTTAATGGATATTGTAGCATCCAGAGAGTTTCTCAACTTTTTAATATATCCGGTACTCCATGAAAAGACACCATATTGGTTAGTTAGCACAAATCTCGTTCTAGAAAATGGCGACAATCTGGACCAAGGAGCAACAATATTGAATATTTAAGACCCTTTGCGCGTATCACCTTTGTTTTTCTAAATTTAGGTTACAACCTTATTATTTTATTATGTGTGTAGTAGATAGTAGTTTATAATAATACAGAATTATGGAATATTAACACTGTAATAAAGCAGTAGTCGTAAATTAACAATCTTCACTTTTTGGTAATAAAATAATTATTTTGATTCTTTTTTCAGTGAATTTAGCGTATTACACAAAACTCTTTGCACACCATCTTGTGGCACGTATGCCTTGGGTTGCCGACCCCTAATCTAAATGTTAGTGGAAAAACTTGACTTCGTCTTCATTTTGGAAATGTTACAAGCCAAACAAAGGTAGTTATCCAGTTATCTTGTTTCCCAGGCGTAGTTCTCTCGCTTTTACTTGGCTCTCACCACCATCCTTTGTTAGCTATTCTCCATGCACTTCATCTCCAAGGCTATCCATTGTTCCTCTGAGGGTTTTTTTGATGGATATTTATTCCCTTCAATTCTCCATGGTGGTGTGCTTTTCTTTCTTTGCCTTTCCCTGCACATACGGCTCGTTTGCTGTTGGGATCATTTGGGTTGAGATGCATATTTAACTCATGTTCATCCACCCCAAGTATTTATGTGATTTATATTTGGCCCATTTATACGTCAATCTGTTTTTGAGGGTTCTCCCAGATTTCTTAGAGTCTCATAAATAGGTTGCTCGACAGCAAACTTCCCCATCTTTCCTCATCACTTGTTTGTCGTAGCCTTCTTCTGTCCTTGCCTCCTTCTTCTTTCTTGCCCATACCTTCTTCGTGTATTTTGGTAATGAGTCAGCATTAGGGGTGGTATTCTGCCAGTGTAGATGGTTTGTTCTTTCTTCATACCATGGACCTGATGTACAGTTCCATATATCATCTGGTTATGGACTGGATGAATCCACCACATGCAGTTCACCCACTCTGGCTGAGAATCCTCCTTCCTACCACCACCTGGATGTTGGTTTCTGGGTGTGCTGATGTTGGTTGGAGCTGGACTGGCCAACATAAATCCCCACACATATAGTTGTGCTGGGACCGTCATCCTACTCCAGAATAGATGATACATTTCCAGTGCCTCCTGGTTTGGGTAGTTGTCCCTCCACTTTGCATTCCACCTTCCTACAATTGCCTGAATGTTGGGTTCCTGGGTAGCTGGTGTTGGTTGTGTACCAGGTCTGTGCATGTGCTGACTTGAATGGAAGTCTTCTTTCCTTTTTTATTCCTCAGCCCTGAGTGAAAAAAAGACTCATTTCAACAACAACAACAAAATTATTCACGATAACAACACTTAGAAAAAGTCAACACTTACCAAAACACAGTTCATAAACAAGTGTCTGGCCGGGACATCATACTAATATTAATAAACAGTTTATCATAAATATTAATAAATCAATAATAATGGAATCAGGAAAAAGAACCAGAAAGAAAAACCCAATTCCAAGCAAAAAATAGAGCAGATACAGTATTCCAACAATACCTTTCAATATGGAGTTCCAAATAGCAATAACTATAACCTTCAATAACTATCTCGTGACTCACTTTCTTTACACACACGACAAAAATCACTTTAATAAATATTCCTTATGATACGTTTGTTATGGACAAGTTATGAGCTTTGCCGCTAACTCATCAAACAGTCATCTTCATATTCTGGACTGATTGAAAACCAATGACTTACAGAGGACAAAAGACTGATTTCAAATCTTCATTCAAGCTTCAACTAAATAATTTCCATTTGGTTTTAGAAAACTTCATTGCTTTGCCAACTCAGGTGTTTAATGCCACTGCAAAATTAGAATGATTTAAAGTTTTAAACCGATTTTATCGATAATATACTAGAGTACGTCTATAATAAACTAATAGATGTATTTTTACACGTTTTAGCGAAACGTTGTTAAGATTAATTACTCATTCATTGTTTACTCGTTTATTTTACTTTGCTTTATTTCGTACCCAAGGTGAACATATTATTGAAAGGAATATTTTTGTGAGCAAAAATATGGCGCTTTTAAACATCATGACTTCCTATACGAATATTTTTATAAGCAAGAATATGGGGCTCTTGAACAGAGCTTTTAAAATGATAACTTTCTATACGAATATTTTTGTAAGCAAGAATATGGGGCTCTTAAACAGAGCTGTTAACATGATAACTTTCTATACGAATATTTTTTATAAGCAAGAATATGGAACTCTTAAACAGAGCTGTTAATATGATAACTTCCTTTACGTGTATTTTTCTGGCTCATCTTTAGAATATTTTGTGTCCCTTTCTTCTTGTCCAAGACTAAGCTGTATGATGGAAAGTATGTAGTTTATATAATGACGTTAACTGTAGCAAACATGTTCAAGTTAAAAACACACACATATATAACCTAAAAACACTCAATTTTCTTCACGGGCATAAAGTATCTGTAGGACAATGAAACATGTTGCCTTCTACACACGGGCATAAAGTATCTGTAGGACAATGAAACATGTTGCCTTCTACAATCCAAAAGATGGAGTAGCCACAAATGGACTCTATGTTGTTCAAAGAGCAAATTCTGAATTGTCCACCAGGGGCGCTGTGAGCTACGATTCAAATGTTAACATCCCCTACATTTTGTAGATATTTGTTAAGAAATTCTTGCGAAACTTCTTGACAAGAGTATTTCAAGCACTCTGTTTCTTCTTTGGCTTATTATGTCACTATTTAAACAAAAAAACTAATTTTCCTTTATGATACCCAGTTTTTTCTATATAAGATATAGACGGTTTATATCTTATATAGTGTGAAAAAAAAACCACTTTAATACTACCCTGGTGGAACAGAGGTAAGTCTACGGACTTACAACTCTAAAATCCTGAGTTCAATTCTCTGTAGTAGATAAGCACATGTGGCGCATTTAATACCAGCTATTTA
>NW_013668417.1:113134-127452 GCF_000517525.1 Limulus polyphemus | reverse complement strand
CCTTCCTTCTAGTCTTTCACTGCTAAATTAGGGACGGCTAGCGCAGATAGCCCTCGTGTAGCTTTGCGCGAAATTCACACCAAACCAAACCCTCCAAAGTTACATTCGATTTTGTAACAAACTTTAAAACTACAAATCGATTTTATTGCCCCCAAGTGGCACAGTGGTACGTCTACGGACTTACAACGCTAGAAACCGAGTTTCGATGCCCATGGTGGGCAGAACACAGATAGCCCATTGTGTAGCTTTGTGCTTAATTTCAAACAAACAAATAAAACTATTTTATTTGTTAAATTATGAAGAAATGTTAAAGTAAGAGTTAACACGTGATAATTATATCAGTGAAAAATTGTGTAATTACGGAATTTAAATTTCATTCAGAAGAAACTGGAAAGTGATCCCCCCCCCCCCAACGGTTGAGCGGTAAGTCTAAGGGCTTATAACGCTAAAAATAAGGTTTCGAAACCAGAGGTGAGCACAGCCAAGATAGCTCATTGTGTACAATTGTGCACAAATAAATAAGTCGAAAAGTATTTGCTTCTAGTCCAATTTTTATGCAATTTTATGCTTGATCAAAATTGTTGTCAGTCCAACCAGTCTTGTTGGTTAACCTCATGTGCGCTTTAATAACTTTTAGTTTGGAAAAGTTCTTGCTCCACAATCAACAGCATAGGAAATTTATATTTAAAGTAATCAGTATTTTTAGTGGGACAGAAGTGTTTGGAAACAATGATGCTAATCTGTTTTGGAAGTTTATCCGAATATACTTTTTTTGAAGCAATTGAGGGTATGCAGTTCCCACACAGCTCAGCTTCTGTAGCACTGACATCAGGTGTCTCACCATCTGATCAGTTCCCCACACAGCTCAGCCTTTATAGCACCAATATCAGTTGTTTCGCCATCTGATCAATTCCCACACAGCTAAGTCTCTGTAGCACTGATATCAGTTCTCTCACCATCTGATCAGTTCCCACAAAGCTCAGCTTTTGTAGCACTGATATCATCTGCTCCCCATCTGATAATCCAGTATTTTGATCTACACAGTATTTCGTAGAGTCAACAATGCAGTACAGAAAATTAAACAATGAACTGTGGTTCTGTGGTTATTGAAACCATTCTCTAAAGGATTTAATGTCTGAATCGACAATTTTGTTAAATAAATTGATTTTGCAATCTTGCTTGGAACAAGGATAAAAGCATTATAACTTTCTCACGAAAACTGTTCTTTTCGTAAGCAAATCTTCTGTTTCGCGAAAAGTTCTCGATGATTTTTCATTTGTTTCGAATGTTTGTTTCCACCAACTCCTTTTTATCATACCTGTAGTGATGAGTTTCTTTTTTATATAGTTGTAAAGTAAATCGAGGCTACCCAAGATCACTAATTTCCATCTGCGTGATTGATCTCATACATCAATTCGTACCATACCACAAAGTTGAAACTTACCACCTTGGCAGAGATTACTTTCATTGTGTTACTGGCTCCTATGAAGATATTGTCTTGTATAATGAAAACCAACGAGTTGTAGGCCTCTTTCAGCAAATATCGAGTTCACGAGCAGATCTGTTTTAGTTTGCCAACACGTGTCATGCAGTAGCTCCACGACCAACTGGGAAGCATGCCGTGGCAATATTTCTCCACGATGAGTTGAAACAGAAAAGTCAAAGAACATCACTGCATCGATTTAACAGTTGGCCGCATTGTTCAACTCAAAAGTTTTCAATTGGACTTTCTAATATTTTTTATTTTTGAAAACATTGCTCTTGTCTTTTATATTAGCTCTATTGTCATACTCTTGCTTTCATAAGTCTTCCAGACCCAGAACTTCGGTAGAACTGGTATTACTAACACTGGCCTCACCATCTTCAATCGGAGCTGCTTCAGTAGCTTCGACAAACCAACATATTACTGTCACGTGTTCTGTGTGACTTATGTCTGGGCACAAGGATGAGATTTAGGCTAGGCTCCAAATAAGACATTTTTATTTTTAATATAAGAGTGGTTAATTTTTTTTCTAACTGGGTGGTTAGTTTATGGAACGAGGTGCCATTGACAGTAGTGGAGTCTGGCACTTTACAAGAGTTTAACAGAGGAATATATTATTTCCTGTGAACTAAATGTTTACATTTTCTCTGAGGTGGGTACACAGAGATAGCCTTAAAGGACCAAATGATCCCTTGTGATCCTTAATGTTATGTTACGAAAATGATCAAAATCAGTTTCCCACGCTCTTGTTAGCAGTCTATCGAGTTAAGTGGTGTTTCTGATGATTGGCTTCAGGTTTGAGTTAAATTAATCTATAAAAAATATTTTTATATCAAACAAAACCTACTTAATGATTTAACTAAATTGTAAGTAACATTACAGATCATAGAGGCTGCTATCAAACAAATGATATTAAAACAGGATGAGCTGTTTTCCCCGTTTTCTTGACAATGCAACATGGGTATGTTCTGCAATATTAAAAAAAGTTAAAAGATTTTCAGTAACTAATTTTATTTGCCTACTCTGATTCAATCCTGTTTTTATGGTTGAAGTTCTAATAAATGGATAGACGTCCATTAGCTTATTTCTGTAACTGGGAGTTTACTTTTTTATTGTAGAACTAAGTACAAATGGCATTTATGTAAAATACTAGGAACTGGAAAGTTTCACAGGTAGAGGGAACTTGTGAGTCAACTAGACAAAGTTGCTATTTCACAGAACAAAGGCATTAATTAAAACTTCATTAAAAAGCAAATAGAAAGAAATTAACACAGGCTCGTTTTTTGTTAAAACAACTCAATAATCTATTTTTTTTGTATTCTGTAACATTATTTCTTTTTTTTTTTAATGCCAACCAACTGTGAAGAAGTTACTTAATGGGAAAACTGAAATTTGTTCCACTCAACTAACGAATCTGGAGCGCGCGGAAAGTTCTGAACCTAACTTGTGCACGAGGTGGAGGATTACTGACTATTCCGTCAAGTACTGTGATTACTTCCAGTTTAAACTGAATTTTTGTTTATGTTTCTAAATGATTTTTGGACTTTACATCACGTGCACACCTCGTGCATTTATACTGTTTGTTCGTGCTGTTCTCGTGATGACTTCATGGCCACTTCTTAATATGTCATCGTATGATTATTCCTGGGCCCAGAGAGGATGTTGTTATCAAAGTTCTGCACAAATGAGCTCTCTGCGAACAAGTGAACTCTTTTTTAAGCTAGAAGTATTAATAACACTAAGAGTTACGACAGCGTGATTTTCTTCCCAGGAAGTGTGTCCAAGGCAACGTTTCCTATACACTTTGGACTGTAGTTATTATATAGTATACAGTCTCCTCTGTAAAGATTAGCTGCAGAACAAAAACTCAATATGTGTATTTTAAACTCTAATTTTTTACTTGAAACTTCAAATTATTTCATTTCTCTCTTTTTTTCTTCTATCAGCTCTGAAGAAGTTTCCAATAACACAGGCCTGCGATGGTTTTATTGTCTAGAAATTTTTACATGTTCCACAGTAATTCCTCTACGCTGAATCCGAAAGTGATATCAATTTTTCTCCAATCAGGATGAATGAGGATGCATATTCGTTTGACATCAATGTTCTTCAATGTGTTTGTATTTTTGTTAACAAACATAATAATCAAAAATGTTCATTGTGGTAAACGAAATAATAATATGATCTAAGTAAGAGTTTTTTCTTTCTTTCCGATTTGTAATAAATTCTTAAGTGATAGAAACAAATGAATATCATTTTCGAAATCTGCGTAGCTGAATTATGGAAAATCCGTTATTAAAACCAAAACAACTTTTATGAAGTTTAAATTCGAATATGGCATTTTGTATTTTCATAAGTAATGTTAAGTTTGACTGCGTTTATTTATTATTTTTAAAGAACCTTAATCTGAACTACAAAATTGCATGAAAATGTTCTATTATGTTCTAAAATGTTCCACAATCACTGGTTATAAACATTTAAATTTCTCTCAGTGTTGTAATACTTATGTACCACTTTAGAAATGGAGAAAGTAAAGTTTGTGTCCCTAAATAACTAAAAAAATATATTAACGAATGTAACATAATTAACCTTAAGGAATTAATATTAATTAATTAACTTTGGTCTGAATCTTCTAGCATTTAACTTAAAAGCTGCATTCAGGACGTTCCTTAATGATCTTAAAAACTATTTGGATCCTTTATTTTAGGTACAGACTGCACAAATAACTTTGTCATACAAGTATAATTTGGTTGTTTTGTAATAACTTATAACTGTGCTCAGCGATAAGTCTGAAAGCTAAAAACCGGGCTTCGATACCTATGATGGGCACAATGCAAATAGTCATAGTGTAGTTTTGGGCTTACAGGCTTAAGACGCTAAAAGTTGGGGTTCAATTCCCGCGGTAGGTTCAGAACAGATAACCCACTGTTCTTCTCTTTAATAACAAACAAACAAACGGATGATAGGCTAGACTAGAGAACAGTTCAAGATTCTCCCGAGTGGCTCAGAAGTAAACTTAAGGGCTTAAAACGCTGAAAATCGGAATTCCAGTCTTCAGTGGGCGCAGTATAGCTAGTCCATTGTGCGTCTAAGCGCTTAACAACAAACAAACGTTTCAAAGTTGAAAACAAAAAATATTGTTACTACACGAAACAAAAAAAAAGTTTTATTACATGATATACAGTATAGCATATATCATGGTTGTAAATGAAACAATAATACACAGTATAGCATATATCATGGTTGTAAATAAAACAATACTACACAGTATAGCATATATCATGGTTGTAAATGAAACAATACTACACAGTATATCATATATCATGGTTGTAAATGAATTAATACTACACAGTGTAGCAGATATCATGGTTGTAAATGAAACAATACTACATAGTATAGCATATATCATGGTTGTAAATGAAACAACACTAAACAGTATAGCATATATCATGGTTGTAAATGAAACACTACTAAACACTATAGCATATATCATGGTTGTAAATGAAACAATACTACACAATATAGCATATATCATGTTGTAAATGAAACAATACTAGACACTAAAGCATATATCATGGTTGTAAATGAAACAATACTACACAGTATAGTATATATCATGGATGTAAATGAAACAATACTAAACAGTATAGCATATATCATGGTTGTAAGTGAAACGATACTAAACATTATAGCATATATCATGTTGTAAATGAAACAATACTACACAGTATATCATATATCATGGTTGTAAATGAATTAATACTACACAGTATAGCAGATATCATGGTTGTAAATGAAACAATACTACATAGTATAGCATATATCATGGTTGTAAACGAAACAGTACTACACAGTATGGCATATACCATGGTTGAAAATGAAACAATATTGAATGTTGTTGGAAGAAGATACCTAAAAGTTTACAATCTCTATATATAAAGACGAAATGTGTGTTTGTTTGCATTTTAACCCCTCCGAGTCTATTGGGCCAATTTGAACCAAGATTTGTATGTAAACACTATAGACTATGGGGAATGTCCTAAGGTGGTCAAAAATTGAACTTAACCCTCCTATTTCTTTTTTTATAAGGTCTGTTGGTTAATTACTCCCACCCTATTGAATCAATCTCAAACAATCTCTGTTAATTATAATTAATTAATATTATTTTACCAAAAGTTTGATAAAAATCGGAAATTCACAAAGACCAATCTTTATTTCTGTTAATTGCCCTCTTGTGTTTGTTGATAAGGTGAAAATTTCTGTATTTTATGTTTAGAAAAGACGTAGCATAAAACAAAGACCAATCTTTATTTCTGTTAATTTCAGGCTTGTGTTTGTCGATAAGGTGAAAATTTCTGTATTTTATGTTTAGAAAAGACGTAGCATAAAACAAAGACCAATCTTTATTTCTGTTAATTTCAGGCTTTTGTTTGTCGATAAGGTGAAAATTTCTGTATTTTATGTTGAGAAAAGACGTAGCATAAAACAAAGTCCACAATACAATCTACGAAAACATGAACAATTAGAACTGACCTCTGACCCCCAGTCCATCAGTTTCTGTCACGCCCTTTCTAGGCAAGAAACAGAAATAGACTTTTATTATGGGCGAACAAAACCTGAAACCAACAGAAAGAATCTGAGTAAATTTATGCAAAATACAAATATTGTATTTTATTCATTTAAGTAAGTTTACCTATACTTTACGCACAGACACATATATATAAGATTAAAATATTATTGGGTCATCTCTTTTTGTTATATGCCATGATTTTAATTTTATAATTCCCCGCTTTTTTTATGTATCGAAAAGTCAATTTCTTTCCAAAGACTTTCGGTATTATTTCATTTCAAAATGCTGGGCATGACCTGGTGGTCAGCACGCTCGGACTATGAATTTAAAAGTTCATGATTGTAGGTTCGTTGTTGTAAAAACGCGCTCCACGGCTCGGGACTGTGGTTAATTTATAAGAATGACGGTCAAATCTCACTATTTGACTAAAGAAGAGTAGCCCAAGAGTTGGCGGTAGGTGCTGCTGACTAGCTACCTTCACTTTAGTCTATCACTTCAAAATTAGAAACAACTAGGTGTAAATAGCCCTTTATGTAGGCGTGTCAGAAGGTTTACCGGTGAATCAGTGTTATGTTTACCAACTTCCAACGCTAAAATACGGGGTTCAATTCTCCATTATGTAGCTCTGTGCTTATCAACAAACAAACAATAACTGTGCGAAAATTCTCGAACATTCATTTAAAAAATACGCTTTCGCGCGACTCTGCCTCATACGGACTTCTTTTTTTTCTCGTCGCAACAATATGTTTAACTTATATCTTGAAATATTCTCTAGCCTAATGGGACCAAAATGATATACTAAGTAGAGATGGCGAAATATTGGGTATTTTAACAGCTTATTCTGGAGTTAGGGGTAATTGATATTGAATAAGATAAGAATTCGAACTTAGTTTTAGCGAAACCTCGAATAGACGACAATACATTAAACATTTATTAGAAAACCTCGAAAATATACATATTAAACTTTGTTGGATAATAATTATTTATCATCATTGTATTCCTGATCTAGAGGAATGATGGCTATCCAGCATAACACGAGGTTCGAAGATTTGGCTGAATAGAAAGTTTATGTGAGAAAAAAAAAACAAGTCTGAGTAACACATTAAAGCACTATTTATTTATTGTTTCATGCGCAGTTGTATTACATGTCTTCCAGGCTGACAAGAGAAAATTAAGGTAAGGTAAAACTGAATTTTGGACCATACAGTATCTTACAATCACAAATCTGAAACATTATGGTTTAAGTAAATGTTATTTTGGAGTTTTCCTCCCGGTTGCCTTTCAAATACTACACTCTGGTAAGACTACTTCGTACTTCTTTAGGAGTTATCTGTTTCTTTCTACCCCTAATTTCACAAAATGACAACAGATGTCTTTTGGAACCTTCACTAGGTTGTTTACGTCAGACTTCATTCTGTTAGCTTCTGAAGAGAATATATATGGTCTCTGGAGCGTTTTGCCCAATAGTCTTGTTTCATGTCAGACGCTTCACGAGATAAAGCAGCCAATGGTAGCTCATTATGCCAAGCATCAAAAACTAGTCTATAAAGTGAATACTTGTAAATTATTAGCGAAAAACTGGGTACTGTGTACATATCTGTTTATTAAACACAGAACTTCAAATCAATAACCTTGTTTCAAATAATAAATTTTAAACCTTTGTCGTTCTTCAGATACAAAATATTTGACTGAGTGACTTTTATCACATTCACAAGTAATATTATGACATATTACCTTCACATATTACAATGGCTATTCCACAGAAGTTTGTACCATGAGTGATACAGACACTTGTACGTGCTAGCATAAGTTGGGGTCCTCTACCTAGGATATGTGTATTTGGAATGATGTATTTGTCAATGAAACAGATAGTAAAAACACTTTTGCATAATAATCTCTTGATGTTATTAAACTCTTTATGCAAAAGTCGTAAGTAACTGAGATTTTATATACACAGTAAACTAAGATCCCAACAAAGTTCTCCTTGAACACAAAAAAGTCATAACTTTTAAAATTAAAATACAAGCCAGTAAAATATTTCTTTCCATGGTAAAATTCTAAAATTCACATTAGAAGCTACCATCATAGTCAGGAGCTAATGTATGTTTCTATCTAAGTGCTTCAGAAATTGAAAGTTGTAACCTAGGTCTTTGGAACTAGTAACAGTATCATCCACATGCTTCCGAGAATATAATAGTTTACAGTACTGTGAACAATCCTCTAACCATTGTTTTTCTTGGATAGAAATAAAAATATTAGCTGGAGAAAGAGCTCACCTGGAGCCTATATGTACACCATTAATCTGAAAATTAGAAGAAAAAAAAAGATTACCATTCAACAAAAAATTCGATTCCTTGGTTGAAAGAGTCGTTGGTTTATAAAATTCAGATTTTGAAATACATAACTCACTTGAATTGTCATTGAAAATTAAATCCGCACTTAGCTATATTGTTTTTTTCCAAAAGAATGTCAGTAAATAAGGATTCGGTGTTAAAATTGGTTCAGTAAATTTAACTATCAAACATCTGTGCCCACTCTGTTTCTATGCTGCATCTTCAACCTTACACGATTGACTGACGTTCTGATCTTCCTGTGATTAAGAACTCTGAACATTTTCAAATTTCAATTGCCAATGAAGCCATAAGTTTTGTGAGCTGCCTAACAATCTATTGCACTCACGAGATGTCTCGTATAAACCATCCAATGAACTTGAAAGCCTTCTGTCCAGCACGTTATGGGCATTTTGCTGACACAGAGGTAACACCGTGGGTGATGACCAGCAATGCATTGTTGGTGTGTTATGTACCTAACATAGCCCACTCAGGTAATGACAACTCAGCACTAAATTCTGCAGTAGGATCCTGAAAGACAATTACAATATCCAGGAGGGCCTTCTAGTCATATGAACAGTCCGCATTCATTGCAATATCATAAATAGTAGAGATGTATGTACATAAACTGTTTTTTTTATTATCTATTAGGATCGTTCTTATAGTTTCATTTTGTATTGTACTTATTTAATGTTGATTTGATTTTATGTGCTTTCATTTTTAAGTGTATTTTAAGTTTTCAAATTTAATTTTTATTCTGTTAAAATTTTACTATGTACCATGTATCGTGATTTTGATGTTTATTTTAATCTAATTCTCAGTTGTATTTTGTTTTGTTTTTAATTGGGTGGTTGGAGCAGTTGTGTTTCCTTTTGTTGTCTTCTTGTTAATGTAACTTATAACCTTTGAGCTTTCTAATTTAGCTTACAATGCTTGATTTCAAAGTTCGAATCTGGGAAGACCTTGAGATAAGGAAGGAGGGGATGTGATGATGTTAATATCATAATATTTTACCCATCGAAATCTCGTATTGAATAGATCTTAATTCAGATATATTAAAGTTGTTTTTCTAAATTGTCATCCAGTTGTTCTTTGTATATAGTTAGCGTCTTCCTGGTAAACCGGATGTAAGAAAATCGTAAACATGCGTTAATAATTTTGCTTAGATAAAGGTTACGTACTACAACAGCTATTCCAAAAAAGTTTTTGAACCAGTTTGATCTTGTATCTGTCTCTTGCTTTTATGGGAAAACGAGCACTAAAACTTACACTACTAGGTCGAACTAGTTTTAAAACAATTATAAAACTAATTCGATGACGAGGAACCCACTTTGAGACTAGTAATGGCTGGAGACGGCTTGAATGGGTAATGAAGAAAAACTTTAATATAAGTTTAACATAACAGTGGTGTTACTAGCCGGCCTTAGTCCTGCTCACCATTACGAATATAGGAATGGAGTCGTGGAGACAGAGACTGGTACCTAATGAGAACGCTATTATTAAAACTTAAGATCCAGGGCATCACTAATGATTTGGAATATATTGTTACGTATCCGTTTGTGTTAATTAACTTTCCGTAACTTTGTTCCGACGAAACTTAAGCGACACAAGTTCTTTCTTAATAAAAACTGGTTTATTCTTTCCGAATACAACTTTACCGATACACTCAACTTCAACAATCGCGCTAAACAAACGCTATAACAACGAACGTCAATAATACTTCTGACCGCAGTTCAATAACTCACTATTTACACAGACATTACAATACCGCGTCACGTTGTCCCCCTCTTATATATACCAGTCTACCCTCTATCTAGTCAATACTAGAGCATTCGCCAAAGTACAGGATAGTTCTAGAACGTGGCGTCACTGTAGTCATGTGACTCGCTGACGCAACAATATGTTATTCTTCCGGAATCCACTCTTTATCGAAATTTTCATATAAGGCATTATTTTTCAGCATGAAGATATATACACATAGCGCGCCTGATCTCCTGGACTATTTCCCGAAGGCTGTTAAGTGATCTCTCGATAATTGCTCTATATCTGGATGCCCAGATCTGCGCTTTAAATTCTCCTAGCAAGTAAACAAAGAAAAGTATTTAAGAGTTAGGTACAGAGTGACAGAAAAGTACTGTGTTAACAGTGTTACACATGATGTATTTACTGTTAAAAATGGAGGCACATTTTCTCCATAAGGTAGCTGGCGTTATACAGGCAAGCATTGCGTGGCGAACAGATTCAACACAGGAGCAGAAGGGGCAATTAATTACTTATGTTATTTTGAAATTATTGAGTCTGCATCTCACGGGTCTATTCGTGGGCTATTTTCCAGGCGAGGTCGCGCCGAGACCCTTCAAAGTTGACCCAATTCCAAGCTTTGGGTCAGTTAACATTTGGGTAGCTTGTTTCTACTTTGGGTGATGGGTCTTTCTGCATTAAGTTGTAAAGTTCTTTTGTTTCTAGGTTGATTATTTTCTTGCTTTTTGACTGATGGAACAATGTTTTCAGATGAAATTTTAAGTAAGTAGGTGTGGTTATAGCATTGTTATTATGGTAAGTATCTGTAAAGTAGTTACTGTTGTGCCCTAGGAGGTAGGACGTGAAGGTGGTCCGAATCTAGTTGTGAGACCGCTGTGTCTTGTGGTGGGGTTCAGGAGTTCAGCCTATTTTAAAGGGCGATACATATATCTGTACCAGTTATTATGAGTTAGATGTCTATTTCTTGAATACATTTATTTGAAATGATCACTGACATAGGCAATCTAAGGATAGTGATATACCACACTAAGAACTGGTCTAGCTTGAAATTGTAGTATTTCATTATTCTCGACTCTGTCCTTATCCTGCGCAGAAACGAATTATGTTTTCTCTTGTCTTTTTATTATGCGGACCTTTTAGAAACATTCTCTTGAGCCATATCAGCCAGACTTACTGCAAAATAAGAGGCCGATTACTAAGTGAAAAACACACCTTCACACTTTATTGTACGATTATATTTTTAACTTTTATTTCTACATTTATATTTTTGTAGTACTTTGGCTAACCGTGTTGAAAATATTAATCACATTAGTATTTTCAGTACTTGCTCTATTGCAGATGTTTCGTTTCTTTCAGTACTAAAAAGTTCATACAAAAACATTATATCGTTTATCACAATGCAGATATATAATGCACCACTCATAAAATGTTGTTGCAATGTCTGAGCCACGTTTATAAGGGTTAATATAAAGTATCTAGAAACGACCTAGAGAAGCCCTATTTTAATTTTTCCAATCAATTTCATAACAATTATAGTTCTATGTTACATGTTTAACAAATTATTAAAAACTCTACCCTAGTTTAAATAACTAATAAAATATTTTTTTTTCAGTGATATAATGACTAATTCTCAACAAAAGAGCTACAGAAAACATTTTTCTTGTTTCTATATGTTAACCCAAACTGTTAGAAAATTCACGATCTTTCCTAATTACATTCAGAAAGTTGATTGGACTTAAATAACTTTTTTTTAATTCTTTTAGCAATGAAACAATTGTTTTTCATCTTTTGGATATTTTACTTTTATTTGTTAAACAATCGATGTGTTGCTTTATACAGGAAACAAATATTCTGGTGCACCAGGTGGCAGTTGCAGGGAGGAAATGCAGTCATTCACCAAAAAATGGCAGGGGTATCTGGTCGTGTTTTAGTTTACGGAGGAAAAGGTGCTCTTGGCAGAACATGTGTAGCATATTTTAAGTCACAAAATTGGGTCAGTAAGTTATTTTCACATCAGATTTGTGTTTTATAATTTTGATAAGTATGGAATTAAAGCTAATTTATGATTCCGTATTTACCATTACTACTACAGTATTAGTTCAATAATAATACTAATTACTATAGTATAGTACTTGTAAGTTGTAGAACTAAAACTAAAAGTGACGAGATCCAGGTGTTTAAAATTGTATGGATTAGATAATTTGCCGATGAAAGGTGTTTGACTGGTTGAATGATATTGTTGAACATATGATCTTGAAATTGAAAGGATACATTAAGTTTGAATTAGTGATACTGCAGTGATAGTGAAGGATTGACATTGGGCTGAATATGCGTTAGTCACTCTGGTTGTTCTTTTATTAGTTTTAATTCGTAAATATTATGGTCTTTAAAATATTTTTAAACTCAAAAAGTACTATTTACATGATGATCTGTGCTGTTTTGATAACTAACTTATCTGTTCTAGTGGGTGGGATCTATCGACATGTTCCCAAACGAGGATGCACATGCCAATGTGATAGTGAAACCATGTGATTCTTGGACTGAACAAGAATCTGAGGTGTGGTCCGGTGTTGAAGCAATGCTATCAGGAGAGAAGTTAGATGCTATTATTTGTGTGGCTGGTGGTTGGGCTGGAGGAAATGCAGCATCAAAAGGTTGTCTTTAGATAATTAATATTATACAGATTAAAATACATCCTCAATGTTTGGTGAAAATTATAGTGTTCAAACTTTTAACCACAGAACTTAATAAACAGTTTATCATTGTTTATTATAAAAGTACTGCAGCAATTAGTGTCTACTAAATGAATATACTTGTATAAAGGTCAGTTTGTAAGAAAAAATATTTTTTATAAATAATTGTGTCCCCATAAAGATGAGTAGATTTTTGTTTAAATTGTAATGCATTTCTTTAAATAATAAGAGATATTTTTCTTTCCTTTTTATTAGCTATATTTTTGTGTGCTGGTAATACCAAGTGTGAGGTGTGCATATACCCGATTCGATTTTATTACTCACAAGGATTTCTACCAGCTTATCTTCAAATTGAAATTCTTTTAGGCAGTATTAGAATAAATTAATCTATGAGACTTTGGGCATGGTCAAATACATTAGTCAAAAGAGTTTGACCTTCTGGGTCCAAAACTGTAATCAGATCTCAAATTGGTCAAGAACTGATGGAGCTATGAGCTTAAAATTTGTACTTGAAAAATTTAGCCATTCTATGAGCTAATATTCTGCAGCTAAAAAAAAGTTATTAACAGTTGAACACGTTTGTGTCTAATTATTTGTTGAGGGTTGAAAGAAAAGAAAATTTACCATTAAACTTTAAAAACTGGGTTTGAATACACAAAGTAATGAGTAGAAAAATTGTTGTATTCTGTTCTTATAAGGAAAACTGGACATTTCACTCGTATACATTGTATTAGTCACTGGTTAGGGCACATTTGGAATATTGTGTTTGATCATGGACTTCTTACCATAGGAAGAACTTTAAATTGTTGGAAATAATTCAGAGGAGAACTACTAGGATATCTGGGAAGGAAAGGTTGTCATACAAGAACAGATTAATATCTCTGAAATTGTTTTCTCTTGAAAAAAGAAAAGTTAGGGGAGATCTGATTGAGTTTTTTAAAATTGTTAAAGAAATTGACAATGCTGATACATCATCTTTTTTTCATACTTAATGATAAGAATGGTAAGATTAGGAGATACGTATCTAGTCTTTTTCAGGGTAGGAGTTGTCTTAAGGTAAGACATTTTTATTTTTCTAACAGGATGGTTGACATTTGGATTGACTTTCTTTGAGATATGGCAGATGTAATAAATTTAAGGAAGGCTTGACAAATATTTAAATTATAAATGTTGACTTCAAGTTTGTTAAGATATTAATAGTGTTGATGCATCATTGTTTTCTTACTTACTGATAAGAATGGTAGAACTAGGAAACACATGTAAATTTTGCCAGGTTAGAATTGTCTTAAGCTAAGGCATTTTATTTTTCCTACAGGGTGGTTGACATTTGGAATGATTTACCTTTAGATGTAGTGGGTTTAATAGAAGGCTTGACAAGTATTTAAATGATAAATGCTGACTTTGATTTTTTTAAGAACCACCTAGATCAGGCCTGGGGAACCTTTTTGAGAGCGTGTGCCCAAATTGCTGATAATTTTTGGAAA
>NW_013668417.1:105961-112128 GCF_000517525.1 Limulus polyphemus | reverse complement strand
ACCTTTTTGAGAGCGTGTGCCCAAATTGCTGATAATTTTTGGAAAAATTCTTTCGCGTGCCCATTGAAATTGTGAACAGCAAAATTACTGATATTATTATTAACTTTATGTATTATAAATATTTTATATATATAATTATTATAAAATTAATTAATTATAGACATATACAATGTCTACACCTTCGTATATATATATATATAAATTGGGAAGGCAGTGTATTCCGCATGCAAAGAAAATTTTCTCGCATCCCATAGGTTTTATGTTATGTCTAATTTTAGATTTGGTAAAGAATGCAGACTTAATGTGGAAACAGAGTGTGTGGACATCAGTCATCAGTGCTGGACTAGCTGCCAAACACTTGAAAGAAGGTGGACTCTTGTCACTGACAGGAGCTAAACCAGCTCTTTCAGGAACTCCAGGTATATCGTGTATAGTACACCAGTTTTCTAAATCTCTATCAAAGTGTAAAGATGAGATCCTGTTATTCATTAATTTTTGTTTTTGTAGAAAACATTATTTACTCTTGTGGATGCTCATTGTTCATATGGCCATGATGTATTGAAAGTCTTTTGACTTGAGGAGAAACACTCATTGTTCGAGTTCCAAATATTTTGGTAGCTACTTACATCTGATAAAGTGGGAGAAACTTTAATATGCTTTACATTGAGGCTCTGTATAAATTCAACTCTAACATTAATGTGTACACATATCATGAATACAGAGATAACATATTTATATATAGAATAATAACAATAATATGTTGGTATAAAATGTGGCAGTGAAATAAGAATATTGGCGACCTATATTGGTAATACCAAATTTTTGAAGATGTATAATAACCATTGTATAAATTCATGAAATTCTTACAAGTTTTGCTATTGTCTTCAGTCTTGGAGAATACAGAGATAACATATTTATATATAGAATAATAACAATAATATGTTGGTATAAAATGTGGCAGTGAAATAAGAATATTGGCAACTGGTTTTGGTAATATCAAATTTTTGAAGATGTATAATAACCATTGTATAAATTCATGAAATTCTTACAAGTTTTACTATTGTCTTCAGTCTTGGAGAACCGTTCTCTTCATTTATTATTAAGGGTTCTTTTCAACACCCACATTCTTAAACTGTACCATTCTAGAGTTATATTTTATTAATGTTGCAAACATTTTTTTTTCTTTGGGCAACTTAATCTTTCCTTTGAACAACTAATTTCTTTTTGTTCAATACTGGTCAGTTATTTGAAATGTTTTTGTCACTTGTGTTTTACATACATGTAAGTAAGACTAGCTATATGTTTACTGATTTCTACCAAAAAGTATGACAGGCATTTTGTACTAACGTGTTACATTTACTAGTGTTATCTGGTAGCCCTGTAACGTTTTTTGGATATTTTCTGTGATTTATGCTTCATAACACCACCTGTACAATTACTAATTTCAAATTGAAATTTGTTATACTGTTTTTCTCTTTTTAAATTCATGGTATAATATTACTGCTAAAACTTTTACTGAATGGCTGGATACCTTGATATAGAGAGCTTGGTGCCCAGAATTGTTAGGTGAAGTTTTGAATACGTATCAGGGCTGGGTGTGAAGCCTGACTGTGGATTGGAAGGTTCATAACATTGAATATGTTCTACACTTACATCTGAAGAGGTGCTATTTGGCTAAAAGTAGTGGCCTTAGTGACAAGTGCTGTCGACTAGATGCACTCCTGGTTAGCAGTTCAAAGTTAGGATAGCTATGTAGCCCATTTAACACATGGAGTATTGTTAAGGCTGAAAACAGCAAACACCAGTTATGTACATAGATAAAATCTCACCTAAAAAGCAACAGATAAAACTAAGAGACCAAGATTTTTTAGTTGTCACGTATCTGGTTGTTTGAAGGTTTTTAATTTGTTTAACTCCTTCCTATGTTTAAACAGGAAAAATACTTCTTACTTGTCGATTGAATATTAATGTCTTAAGTATATTGCTTTCTTTTAATTCCAGTTTTTCTTTCTGTTATCAGGTGTATTGTTATATTTTTTGTACAAACTAATCATCAACAGTAGATGCTGACAAAACATGGTCAGTGTGGGGATAGTACTTTATTCTTGCATGGTTGTACAAACATAGTATTAGCTAGAACAATCCTGCTCTAATTGAATGCATTATAGACTTCCTTTATACAATGATAATGTTTCTTGCAATAGTAGAAAGTAGAGAATTAGCACTGACTTGAAACTAGTATATAAACCGTAATTAGAATGACAAACTATCAGAAACAGTAACATAGAACTGAATGGATACAAAGCATACGTAAACTATCTGTCAAATAAATTGCCTAGTAAATGAAAACAATAATAATATTGCTTTTTTTCATAATAAGTAAATGCTTTAGTAAATTTTCCTGCTGTATCACACAATAGAGCTTTTGAATCCTTTTGTAAATAATAATGAAAAAATGGTTATTTTTATCCTTGCTTCTCTTTTTTTATGTATGAAACTACTACTGAGAGTGCATATACCTCATGAGTAAATGGTTAGTAACCTGATGAGTAAATGGTTAGTAACCTGATGAGTAAACGGTTAGTAACCTTGATGAGTAAACGGTTAGTAACCTTGATGAGTAAACGGTTAGTAACCTTGATGAGTAAACGGTAAGTAACCTTGATGAGGAAACGGTTAATAATCTCTTAAGCTTTGGATTTTCCATGTCTTGAATTTATTAGTTTATCTTAGTTAGCACCTTTTAAAGTCATTGTTGTACATTAGTCATTCCTTTGTTAAGAATGAAATATTAACCCTGTATGCATCAGAGTCAAAGTGTGTGTGCCATGGCATTTTAAAGAATGCCATTCAATGTGTTATGTATTTGATGTCAGAGTTATCAGCTATTCATTGTACCTCATATTGCTAATTTAGTGAAAGTTTCTAGTAAATATCGGATATACAGGGATACTGAAAAACTTGTAGTTTTAATAAGAACTTGCCACATTTCGTGGAGATATACAATAAATTCAGAATTATAGTCAACTTTTCTTTTCCTAACGTGGTTAGTCCAATAGGCTGACCCCTTGCACATTTAGTTAAAAGAGATGAGGGCAGGAGAATAATGCATGTCAATACATATAATTAGAGGTTTTTATACTACTTGTTTGCGAGTTGCATCACCACAAATGATAGTGGCATTTTTATTTTTGAATGTTGAATGTCTTTGATACATATTTAAAAGTATTAGGCATTACTCTAATTTCTTGTCTTGTAATATGTTGTTATTTTTTAAATTATTTATTGCAGTATCACCTAATTATTTAGAAATTCAAGTATTGTCGGACACTGTAAAATTGTTGTAATGTTTAAACTTGTTTTTTTAACAGGAATGATGGGATATGGGCTAGCAAAAGCTGCTGTTCATCAGTTTGTTCATAGTCTAGCAGAGCGTAAAAGTGGGCTTCCTAACAATGCACTGGCAGTTGCTATCCTTCCTGTAACATTAGATACACCTATGAATAGGAAGTTTATGCCTAATGCAGATCACACTACCTGGACTTCTTTGGATTTTGTGTCTGAGTATGTTTTATTCTTATGTCAATAATGTTTGAAACACTTAAAGAAACAAACTGCCATTAAAACTACATCTCGAAATAGTGAACAGGGCTTTGGAAAGTTTGAAAACTAGTCAATCTTGATCAGAAGTCTTGACATTTCCTTGTTGCAAATAGCTGATAGATGTCTAATTAAAAATAAATGTTTAGTTTTGGATTTACAAGTTTGAAGAACATGGGGTAAATTTTTTTGTGAATTCCCACCCGCCTATGTATATGCATACAAACATAGTGCAATACAATGTGTAGTAATAGTTTTGTTTTGAGTTTACTTACTGACTGCATATATCAAATTGTTGTGCTTGTTTTAACAATAAATCTTACTTACTCCAACAACTGTAACTTATAAAAAAATTTGTTTAATGTAACTGAGATGTGTATACCCTGTACTGTGTTACCACATACAGCCATTCTTGCTCAATTGAATTCCATACAAAATTTATGTGCAGCTTGTCCACAATAGAAAGTTTAGTGACTAAAACAGCTTTATTAGCCAATCACAAACCATTCCTAATGTTTTCAGACCCTTTTGGTGGATTGAACAAACTTTTCTCTTGTACAATCTTTTTTAAAAAAAAAAATGGACCAAAATATATTTTTGTGGGGGTTCCAATTTGCAACTTTGTAGTTAGGGAATTTACAGCATGGAGTCAAAAATATGGGTTTGTAGTTTGGGTAAATAATGTCTACAGTATCTCCAGCCTTGTTTGCTTATTTTTTTTATGATCCCTATTCGTATTTAAATTCCCAATTTTTTATTTATCTTGTAATCTAGGAGCCCATCTTGGAGTCCCTTTTACGTCAGCCTCAGACATCCATCTTTCATCATGGTGTACAATGTTTTCAACTTCACATGTGGCTTTTGTCTGGTCCCATTACAAGGTGGACAAGTTTTGTTGCTCACTCTTATTAGCCATTCACCTTTGCAGTTTATTAGCATTCCTCCATCAGCTGCTCCCTTCAGGTCATCGAACTCCTCCTCATCTCACTTTCTTCTTTTACCTGGTTTTTCAAGAGTGGTCTGTCAGTTTCTGTGAGTGCTGGTTCGATAGTGACTTTGTTAATGACTTTCTGCTTTCTACATTGCCATTCTACTTTTCTTTCTCTGTTTCTTATGGAGTTCTTCAGAGCCTTTCTAATCTTTAGTTGTCCTCATCTGGTTCTTTTTCTGGACTGGAACTTCTGTTCAGTTTTCAGTGCTCTCACAAGTCCTCATTTTTGAACCTTTAGCCACCTGCTCATTGTATATTTCTCTTCAAATGTATTTTCTTCTATTAGCTTGCAAAAGATGTCAATCTTATATTTGTATCTTAAATCTTCGTCCATTTTTTTTTTCACAGGACGGGTTGATTTCATTCCTGACTGCTCCTTACTTCCAAAGACTGGGAGGGTGATTATATGATTTCTTCAATTTCTCCTTTACATGATCATTCAGACTGCAATCAGCTCCTCTGCCACATATGGGCAGTATGATGTTACTTTGCTTGCACATCACTTTTTAGAGCCAATTAAGATTGTCTTTTCGACACATGCTCAAAAAGTTTTTCAGCACTAGCCAATTGTTTCGTGAAGAGCTTGTCTATCTGGAACACACTTTTAGGAATGGAAAATTTTAAAGACTAAATACAAATACATTTTTAACACACTAAATTATGTGAACAATTATCAGTTATAGGCAGAAACTGGCACCTCATTATATTAGGTTATGACCCCCCCATTACTACAACTTTGTTAAATCCTAATATTAGTTCTTGATTTTGGAGAAAATTTTTAATTATGCATTGTTTAATATAGTAAATCACGAGACCTTATACTGAAGTTTCATAATAATTTTGAATTTTTCCTTTGAGAAGTTCCTTTACAAGCAGAAAGTGATTATCTTTCCATTCTTACCATTTAGGTTGTTGTTCAAGTGGGCCAATAGCCAGGAACGACCAGCTAATGGAAGCCTGGTGCAGCTAATAACAAAAGATGGACAAACAGAACTGATCCTCGCTTGAATGTTACCAGTACCTGTTATACTTGGATGTTTGTCATTTTTCGTTAAGGAGATGACGAAATTGGTTTTTGTATCTCTGTGTTGTAAGAATGTTTGAAACCCATGGTTGGTGCTGTGTACTAATTCAAACTTTATTACTTGATTTAACTGTTTTCTTTACTAAATGATAATCAAAACAATAATTTTTAAGATGTCTGTGTTTAATAACCTTTGGTTGAATAGTAAAACTTTCTTTTTTGTATGTTACTTTATCTGGTGAAATGAAAATCATGAGCTATTGATGAGAAAATTTAACAAAACTTCCTACATGATTTGGACAGATACATAGTTACTTAATTATGTTATTACAGGTATGAAAAATAAAATTTTAGAGTTATCTTTCGGCAGCCTTAAAGTTTCTTCTTGTTCAGTACCAAAACTCATCTTCATCAGGGTTGGATGTATTTCTGATAGACAAAAAAAATAATATATATATATATATATATATATAAACAACATTTCCAATAAACTTTTGGCTGCCACAAATTTAGCCCAGCTGGTGAATTAAAGGCCTCTTGGACAGTAATTTT
>NW_013668417.1:89927-105237 GCF_000517525.1 Limulus polyphemus | reverse complement strand
AGAAATTAGAAATGTAAAATAAACGTTTTTGGTGAAGACTAATTTTATCTCTCCTCTTTCGTCTTATAAGCTTCAATGTTTCACATTACTTAGACATTTTATGCCTCTGTATTATCTTTTTTTTTTAAACCAAATGTGTTAATGACTTTCGTTTTTGGTGAAGACTAATTTTATCTCTCCTCTTTCGTCTTATAAGCTTCAATGTTTCACATTACTTGGACATTTTATGCCTCTGTATTATCTTTTTTTTTTAAACCAAATGTGTTAATGACTTTCGTTTTTGGTGAAGTCATCTTATCGACACTACTGCTTGGGATGTGTGGCCCAAATAGCATCCATTTTGGTTGCTAAATGAATAACTATGCAGTTTTATGCACACTTCAACAAAGAGCATACATTCCTTAATAAATGTAAGTATAACTGCATAAAAGCTTAAATCATAAATTGGAATTAAGTCTCGGTGAAAAATGTTAAGTAATTTAGGTTTACAATCCAAGTTACTAAAAAAACAGTCTTCCAGTACTACGACCATTCCATACTTATTTTGATGAACAATAGAGTATTTTATTGTAGATCATTAACTGCAGAAGAACAGGTATTGAAAGATTGACCTTTTTAAAAATGTTATTTTGGAAAATATTATGGTTGAACAATAAGTACTGCATAATTATTATACTCATGTTTCTGTTGTATTTTGTGATGTGTCGTATATAAAGTCGGTCGTTATTCCTGTGTTATCAGGTATTATTTTGTGAATATTTTACTTTTGAATAAAATGTTGTCAGCATTGAACTTCATGTATTGATTCTGCTACAAGAGAAACATACATGATCTAAATATACAGTACCTCGCTCTGTTATTGATTCTGCTACAAGAGAAACATACATGATCTAAATATACAGTACCTTGCTCGCTGTTATTGATTCTGCTACAGGAGAAACATACATGATCTAAATATACAGTACCTCGCTCTGTTATTGATTCTGCTACAAGAGAAACATACATGATCTAAATATACAGTACCTCGCTCTATTATTGATTCTGCTACAAGAGAAACATACATGATCTAAATATACAGTACCTCACTGTTATTGATTCTGCTACAAGAGAAACATACGTGATCTAAATATACAGTACCTCGCTCTGTTATTGATTCTGCTACAAGAGAAACATACATGATTTAAATATACAGTACTACACTCTTTGTTATTGATTCTGCTACAGAAGAAACATATTTTTGATAGGGATGCATGGGTAGTAAAATTTGGCCGAATACCATGACAGGGTTCTCCCCTTGCACCCCCCCCCAAAAAAAACAAACAACATACACAAAAATTAAAAACGAAATTGACATTTATTACATTTAACCGAATAATCACCAACAGAACATTCAAGTTTTACTTTCAACTTTCAAAGCCTAGCCCCAACTTCTCAACCCCCCCCCAGAAATCCACTGTTATTAACCTCTATTGTTCTCTGAATCCCCGACTTTCAGCGGGCGGTTAGTTTTGTTGCCCGGAACATGTTTTTTTATAATCAAACCAATTATTGACTGTAACTTTCAGTACCACCTTAGCTGCCTAACTTAGACACTTGGCTGGAGCCAAGTATTACCGGATAGCCCAATACCTGGCAGGGTACCCCTCCATCCCTAGTTCTCGATATACGATACTTTATGTGGGCAGCAGTAACAATTTCCGTTCACAAGAGTTTTGACAGACTTGATTAACACCAAGAATAATTTTTAATGAGTAGTATTTTTTATCAACATCTTTCATCAATGTTTCTCAACAGAGTCATGTATGTGCAATTTGACCTCCAGGCAGTGTCTCCAGAATTATCCTCTCAGTAAGAAAAAATATTTTTACTCTGGGATTTTCCACAAAAAAACACCCACTTCCATTTTCAATAATCTTTTATATTCGCTTGGAAAATTAAGCTTCAAGATATCAATATATTGAGAGTAAAGCCCCCCTCCCCCTTTACAGTACAGTCAGTATTGGTACTTAAAGTGCACAACTTTGTTTTACATAACAATTCTAAATAGTGTAACAATACAAGAGTTCTGAATTCATCTTCTGTTTTTGATTGGACACAACACAAAATTACTAGAGTTAGCCACTTGACAGCTATATGTTTATATGTATATTGAATTTGTAAAGCTGCTCAAAGATGAAAGTAGTTATTAAAAATTACTTTTGAAGAACTTAAGAGTTTGTACAGCCATAAAACAAAATTCAGTTTTATAATTCAAACAATGGAATCAATAAGTACTGAACAGTTTTTTTTTTTCTCCCTCTATTGAGTGTTTTATTCCATGACAGCATTTTTTAGGGGAAAAAAAAGCTAATTTTCTACCTTAGCATTACTGAGTTAAAGAATGATATTCTGTACATCAACTATATATATATTTGGGACAAATTCAATAATTATTTATCATAGTAAGTAATTCTTCTGTATGGAGGTGAGGGGCAAGCTAAAGTCAGAGAAAGGAATTCTCAATATGATGCAAATTATTAGCAAAATTAACTCAAGTCATTTCAACAAATAACGGAGAATCTCCAGTGCAGAATATAATCATTATCAACTACAGTCATTGCAACAAACAACATATAGCTTCCACTGCAGTGCAAATGATCATAACAATTAATTCCAGTTAGTGCAAAGGATCATAAAAATTAACTCCTGTTAGTGCAACAGATCATAACAATTAACTCCAGTTAGTGCAACGAATCATAAAAATTAACTCCCGTTAGTGCAACGGATTATAACAATTAACTCCCGTTAGTGCAGTGCAAATGATCATAACAATTAACTCCAGTTAGTGCAACGAATCATAGAAATTAACTCCTGTTAGTGCAACAGATCATAACAATTAACTCCAGTTAGTGCAACGAATCATAAAAATTAACTCCCGTTAGTGCAACGGATTATAACAATTAACTCCCGTTAGTGCAAAGGCTCATAACAATTAACTCCAGTTAGTGCAACAAATGGAGTTTTCAATACAGTGCAAAATATGATCAACTCCAACTAGTGATACAAGAGTTGAGTCCAGGTTCATTAATTTTTTCTCCCATGGAGAAATTTGGTCTCCCCTTTTTCTTTTCAATATCATTTATAATGTAATTTGAACACCATCTCAAGAAAACCAACAACTTCTTGTCAAAGCAAGCTAATCACACAAATCAGTAATTACTATAACATACCCATCTGGCTAGGAATAAGCAATATCACACAAAAAAAAACTTGATCCCATTATAAAGTTTTGTTGCTTGTAATACAGAAAAGTTAGTCTAAAAATAAATAGTTTCAGCAACAGATCTTTTCATGTTGCCAACCCTTACTGTTTAAACTGTCACTGGAAATAAAGGTGGTATTTATATTTCAAAACGAAATAACCATGTTCAGTTTCTGTTGATAAGTTTAATTTATACACAGTTTGCATACAAATTCTCAGACCATCATGTAACTGTGGTCTTCACAGCTAACCTGTTGGCCAGTTTTACCACAGGTCACCACAAATTACACAGAGGTAAGTGTTTCTAACACAGTAAAGAATATTCAGAAAATGAACCTCAGTCAGTGATACAATACATTCAGATAAGTGTTTCTAATACAGTAAAGATGATTAACATAATGAACCTCAGTCAGTGGTACATTTAGATAGGTGTTTCTAACACAATAAAGATGATTAACAAAATGAACCTCAGTCAGTGATACAATACATTCAGATAATGTTTCTAATACAGAAAAGATGATTAACAAAATGAACCTCTATCAGTGATACAATACATTCGGATAAGTGTTTCTAATACAGAAAGATGATTAACAAAATGAACCTCGATCAGTGATACAATACATTCAGACAGGTGTTTCTAATACAGTAAAGATGGTTAACAAAATGAACCTCTGTTAGTGATTATAGTACACCAAGATAGGTGTTCTTGACATGTAGGAGTAAAAACACCCTTTTAGAGTATAGTGGGAGTAATACCCCTTCCTTTTGTACACATACGAGTATTAACTTGTCCAGATTCTAATTGCATAATATTGTCTTATTAACAGAATAGATAAAACACCAGCAACTTCTACAAAATAACTCACTTTATTTACTACAATCAAAATTACACATTAAATAATATCCGATGAACACAACTACTTGAAGTGCTGTTTCATACATCAATACATTTTGTATTAAAACAACTTTATCTCACAAACTACAAAAATAATGATTACAATAAAAAAAACACTATATCATAACACAGTAGGTTACACATAAATTTAATTGTTAAGCATATCATTATCAGCCATGTTATTAATACATACATATCTTTTCTTACATAAAATTCCTTTTTCAATCTCTAAACATCACTATTTAATCACCACAATGCTCTGAAGTAAAACTGTGGTGTTTAACAAACATGTGTAATGTTATTTCTATACTCAAGAAATGTGGGATATGAATTTAAAAACACTCATGTATATTTCTTTCTATCTATGTGGAAGATAATGTATGTAAAACCTCGGAAGAACCGCTTAAGGCTTCTACTTCAAATTTATCAAAAAGTAGATTTTTTTTCCTGAGTTTCTAATGTTGTTGAAATACACAGTATTACATTTTATTTGACAACTTTTCTTTGAGATACCCAGCACTGATGTTACGTGTGTGTGTGTTTATATATATACACACAGTATCATGAGTATCCTCAGCTATATATCTTGGACTGTAATAACAGTATTTATTAACTTACATCAGGTTCATGATTTTTAGGAACAACTTTAACGACAACTAACTTTCAATATGAAAAACCAACAATTTATTAAAGTTATGAGAAAATGCATCTAAATATTTATTTCTCATTTCTTCGAAGACAATCAAAAACACAAACAAATATGGCATTTCTATTACTAAAACATATAGAAATTAAAAAATTGAATTTATAATAATCCTTTTTAGTTATTCTATATAATTTCTTCAGCAAATTCTTGCTCATTTAACATGGTACTCTAAAATCACAGAAGAATACTAAAGCCCGTGATTCAAGAATGCTATTTAAATTCTCAAAAAGTAAACAAAAGTAACGCTGTTACTTTAAGTCACTCTTAATTTCTCTATGCCTCCAAGAAACAATTTTTCTCTTATCTCTGTATATATTGAAAGCTGTGTAAGTAACATAATGTACGTAGTGTTTTTGCAGACCCTTCAAAACACTAAAATATTTTTGCATACAGAGAATATCTATATGTAAAAAAACTGTTTAAGGTAAGTTTGATGGGCATGTTGAGCCATTGGAGATATAAACAGTGTCCTTGCACCAATATATTATATTTATTACTCCAACTCTGTACCACCTTACTTTTTCATCAATACCATGAAATGATAAAGCATACACACACATATGTATATCTTTACAAACATAATAACTACACAAAGATACTGTATGATATATTTATGATCTGTACCAATGTCATTTCATTCAGAACCAAAAAATAAAAGACTTTTTTTCTTGTAGTATTCAGAAATGAATGCCACTTTTACCTGGTGATATCCCAATACTATAGGTTGAAACATTTTAATCATTTAAATAAGAACTTGTGTGCTGTAAAAGTTGCTGTTATTGTATTTTTCAATTAATTAAGTTATAATTACAATAATATTTAGAACATTATGACTATTACAATAATAGGTCTTGGAAATATGGTATAATTTTTTTTCTAAACAACAGCAAAAAAAGTTAAAAAAGAAATTCAAACAGTCAATCCCTTTCAAATCAGTGTTTCAAGGCTGCATCACAAGTTAAGTAAACGTCAAACCCTAGAGTAACAGTGATAAGATTTTCAATTTAAAGCCAAATTGTCTTCAGACATGTACTGAAACTAAATGTTAGCCGACAGTATACTCCAGAGATTAAAAAAAAATTATCTTTCAAACATTCCAAACTTTCATCCTAAAACAGCCAATAGAATTTTTTACAATTAATAATTTTGTTTCAGTTAACTTACTCATAAGTAATCTGTTTTTTTTTATAAGTTACAGCTTTTCACAGTAAGGAAGAATATATATTTCTTTAAACAGTTACGACATTTCAATCCCTCGTGTGATAATTCTCAAGTACGTAGGTTTTGATGGTAAAAAAAGGTTTCTGTATTTATATTAATCAGTGTACTTAAGAATGATTGCACTGTAATTGAATGTCCTACCTGTTAAAAAAAACGTTCTTTACTGTAAAAGCTATAACTTGTAAAAAAAAAAACTGTTTAAGGTCCTCCAGCACCTGGTAACTTTAAGTGCTATCTTCTGGTAATAAGATGAAATTTTCGTGACGATAAAAATCCCCCCCATTTTCTAAGAGTTACACCAAAACATTCAAGCTTATTAACTCTTTATGCTACACATTAAAATGGAAAACTACCTCCTCCCGACAGTTATATCTGACCATTAAAACTCAAGAAATTTAATCCTCTGTCCGAAATTTCTCACGTAGGTGCCTAAACTAGCACATGAAGTGATCTTATGACAGTGACACACAGTTGATCAAAATGTTGGATTGCCAGACAAGAGATGAAGGAACAACTGGAGCTAATGTGCTGATTTTAAAGATCCATAAATAGAAACTACTTTGATCTACATCTCTAATAAAAACATGCATCCTTAGCAAAATGTCAGGTACAGTTGTGAGATTTCAAATGTGTGAATTCTCCAATTCAACAAGGGTGCTTGAAGTATAATACACAACAAGGGTGCTTTAAGTATAATACACGAGAAACAATAAATGTCATTTACTATTCCTCCTCACTTCTAACAGAATGTTTCTTTTACTTTTGTTCATGGATATCTCTATTATAAGCATTATAAAGATTAAAGAGACCGTTAAAAGAATAAAAGTTACTTAAGAAACTGGAGCATTACCCAAGATGTGGCATTATGATAGGAAACTAATAAAGTCATTTGCCATAAAAGGTTTTCCAATTAAAATCCAAATTGCTTATAAACAGTAAAGTCAAACTGTATGTTTGGTACGAGCAGCCTCGAGCAAGAATAAGAAAAGTATCTTACAACAGTCATAAATCTTTAAACAATTAACACTCCAATGTTCAGTTTTAACATTCTAAACCTTTAGCCTTCTAACAAAATGCTTCAACTATAGATGGGACAAACATCTGACTGGATCAGTTACTGCACTATACATCGAAATCCAATCTGATCCAAAGGTATGTTAATTTTGTGATGAATTGGATAATCAAATTGCATTTCCATCAACAGATTATCTCACAATATTAAGAAGGCATTATATAACTTGCATGATCATCGTACATGATATGTATTGTATTATCTAAACATAGCAGCATTTTCCTTGGTATTATAAAACGGGAGCTCTGGTAGCTACAATAGAGATAGTCCTAATAAAGTTTAAGTAAACAGCATGCCCACCCATGGTGCTGCAATTGGATACCACAAGTGACTATGGTAGCAACTGCAACGACAAGCACAACCCTACCAACATTCTCATCTGGAGGTCGGGAGTGCATGTAAAACACTGTCTCACATCGCATTCCCTAAATGGGCCTGCAACAACCATTCACTCCTATTGGACTATACATCCTTATTAGATTTTCAAAAGAACAATGTCACCCTTAACTAATTTCATGCCATATTCTAATGAAGTGGTAGCTTGTGTCTAGGGTACATTTTCAATACGTACGACCACATCTACTATCTGATCCAAAAATATCCAAATCCCATTTAATTTCAGGAGCCAAATATCTGAAATATGACCAAAGTTCTATTTGCTCCATCCCTAGTTTAAACATTTTAGAACTTTTATTTTCCAATAAGAAGATTAATGTTTTAACCTTCTAAAAGCTAGTTTCAACATTTTAGAACTTTTATTTTCCAATAAGAAGATTAATGTTTTAACCTTCTAAAAGCTAGTTTCAACATTTTAGAACTTTTATTTTCCAATAAGAATATTAATGTTTTAACCTTCTAAAAGCTAGTTTCAACATTTTAGAACTTTTATTTTCCAATAAGAAGATTAACGTTTTAAGCTTCTAAAAGCTAGTTTCAACATTCAAAACATATAATCTGTCCTTCTAGCACTAGTTTACATGCTTTAACCATATGATATTTTAAACATTTATTTGTGGACAGACACAGTTTTCAATAATTACGCTATGCTATCTAAACGTCTTAATCACTTGGGTTCATACGGATAACATACTAAAATGAAATATGGGAAGATAACTGAGCACGTTAGATAATGCCCTTCGACACAAAGTCCCTAGAATTTACAGGTACACACAAAATAGGCAAAGCTGTATGTGCCCACTGAAATTTGATGGTGAAATTTATATAATTACAAATGTATTATTTTATTACATTTTAAAAGAAAAAACACTGTCAATAAGAAACTTCTTTTTTAACAGGTAATGAATATTTTGTAATCTCGAGATTGACTAATTCTTCACTAATATGTACAACAGTCTACAGCTGCGTATAACTGTATTCAATAATATAATTAACATCTGGAGTAGCACAGTGAAGTATAAACTAACTTCATGAATTCAATTTAATTTTTAAATAAATAGTTGTTGTTTCAGTGATAAAAATTACAATTATCTTTTAAAAACACTGTTCTACTTTAAGCACCAAATTTTCTTTTCAGAGAGGAAGTTTTGGCTACATCGTCAAATTCGTATTTTACTTTTCAATGACTTTCAAGAAAACTTTCAAAACTCAAGCTCTCATACACAACATATAAAATGCAACAAACATCAAAAAAGTTAAATTCTGCAACAAAAATTTCTTACAAATCTGAAGAGAGAAGAAAAAAAAACTTTTAAAATGGTCTGTTTTGTGCCCGTTACACACAAAATATGTACAGAAACGACAGACCAGTAAAGGAGTTCATTAAAAATTATAATAAAAAATTGAGCTTCACTGAAGCACTATTTACACCAAGTCATATTTGATTTTTACTAAATGATAAAATCAATTCATGAATGTAATCACAGAATGGAAAAAATGGATTTAATCTGTAGAAAATCACATGTTCAAATCTCCTTCTTAACAAAGTGAGCACTCAACATTTCTAGTATAACTCACCTGGTTGTATGATGACTACTTTTGTTAAAACTTAAGTTAATATACAACTTATCAACTACTGTTGTCATACTCTCTGCAAAATCACTGAATGTACAGCCATATGCTTATGACTAGTAGATACTAATACAACGTTAATAATTTGATATTAAATTTTTATAAACAAACCTGATTTGTACTAAATAGTGAAGATCATACATTTTATAATAAAACTATCATTTTTTAATTTTTTGTTTAGAATAACTTATATTTCTCTCTATATATATAAAAATATTTTACCCATATCTTATTCTTTATTTACGAACATCACAGTGTGACATTTCTTGCTGGTAGGAATAGCTGGAGAGCAGAAATGTATCAAACTAATGTTAAATGTTAAAACCATTTGAACAAGTTTATTCAGAGATTTTTATCATTAAGTCAACTTTGAGATTCCTAGTTATATTGGTCACAGATGTATCACATTTTTACTTTGTATAAACTATAATCTCCATTATTTGAGTTCAGTGTCAGATTACTGTTGTTCAGTAAGATTTCAAACTGTGTTTCATATTTTTAGCTGAAAGACCCATAACCCCATTGTTTTAGTATACTCTAACATGAACACTATTATTACAGTTATGTCCCAGATTGTGTATCATATTTTTAGCTGAAAGACCCATAACCCTATTGTTTTAGTATACTCTAACGTGAACACTGTTATTACAGTTATGTCCCAGGTTGTGTATCATATGTTTAGCTGTAAGACCCATAACCTCATTGTTTTAGTATACTCTAACGTGAACACTGTTATTACAGTTATGTCCCAGATTGTTTATCATATTTTTAGCTGAAAGACCCATAACCCCATTGTTTTAGTATACTCTAACGTGAACACTGTTATTACAGTTATGTCCCAGGTTGTGTTTCATATTTTTAGCTCTAAGACCCATAACCCCATTGTTTTAGTATACTCTAAGGTTAAAATTGTTATTACAGTTATGTCCCAGATTGTGTATCATATTTTTAGCTGTAAGACCCATAACCCCATTATTTGATTTCCTCTGACATTTTATATTGATAATTTGGGTTCTGTATAGTGTTTCACATACTTTTGTTGTTAATATGGGTCTCAGTCTTTTGTTTTAATGGACAAAATTTGAACTACAAAAGTTGTAAAACCATCACAGAATTAGATAGCTGAATTTCACGCTACAGCTGTCTTAGTAAAAAGAGTAAGCCGTGATTTTTTTCCTCTAGCATCAAAATTAACTTACATCCAATGATCATACAGCCAAATGACTAAAAAAGCTGTAGCAAAGAGTAAGCTGTATTTTTATCACAGTAAAAGTACCATTATAGTTTCTCAGTTTAAAAAAATTAAATAAAGAAAAAAATGTTTTATTTTTAAACTTTACCCTCAAAATAAATAGTTTTTTTTTATGAGATCTTTCTTCAGTATCATAAAATACGTTACATAAAATGTTCAGTTTCAGTAAGGTTTCAAAATAGTCCATTCTGTATTCTTCTGGTGTTTTAGTATTTCAATCTGTTTGTAAAACAACAAACAATAGAAACACCTCATTATGAATTAACTGCCTAAAACATGAGTTTTTTAGTTTTGAAAGAGGGGTGGGGGAGAAAGAGAGACTCAATCGACTTTGTTTCACGGCACAATAAACAGAAGTTGGCTAATAGTGATAACTTGTAAAGAGGTATTACAAGCTGAAATAAATGGAAATTATTCTAATTTTTTAAAAATATCCAAATCACTGTTACACTTTTTATATAATTTGAAGTACTGTTACAGAAAATGTCATAAAAAAGAAAAGTAGTAAACATACACATATAGGTAGGTTATGAAACTTCCAATAAACAGAATACCATAGATATTCATGGCTTTCAATCTAAATGAAATACAAAAACAAGAGAACACTAAATACGTTTATTAACAATTTCATTAATGTGAAAAAAGTGACCATGGTAACTTTCTAGACAACAAATGAGAAGCTAGAAATGTCAGCATGATGAAATTTAAACTGGCCATCTACTGGACTCAAACTAAAGTTCACGTGTGTATACAATACTAAACACTATTAAAGATGAAGAATGAATAAACCATAGAAAACAGCAAAAATGCATCAATTAAAAAAAGGTTTGGAGTAGAACTTACATCAAGAACAATATAACCAATGTTGATGAAGAATCTGTTTAAATTTTGGAAAGCCTGAAAAAGTACCATTCACAAAAAAATTTCAACAAAAGGCTATTTCCAGGTGATAAATGCAATAGTTTGTACCTTAATTCAAATTTAGTTCTGTTTTTTTTTTATAAAATTGAAACTTTGTGTCACTACAATTCAATGAAGTTGGTTGAAAGAGGTTAGGTTGTTGACATTTCATTAGTTAGCCATACAGTTTGGCTTGCAACAAAGTTTCACAGCTGAAGTATGGCTAAACCAAAATTGAAACTTTGCACAATCATAATTTTTTTCTCTCTTATTTCAATGTATCTGTGTCATTCTTTATGCTATTGTTTTTAGTGTCAGTTAAATAACAATAAAACAACAAAGTATTGATATGGTTCTTTATGGTTCTAAGTTTCAATATATGTTACTTGACAGTTTACTTGTTCGGTTGAATTTCTTCTCATTCTAGCTTAGAAGCTGGGAACACGAACTGTGGTTCTTTTCCTAAACAACATCTTTACCAAGTCAGGTCAAAGACCTGTGTAAACTGGTTCTGTACTGCAATCTTGTACAAGGGAACTGTTTTCAGTCAAACCTCCTCTTCTTAATCGTTTAACATACAATTTAGCTGCAACTATGACGAAAAAGAGCACTACAACTAGGAAAAAGAAAGTCCACTTATTACTGAACAGCCAGAAAAGTAAAAACTTATATTAACTATAACTTATATCACTTCACACACACACTAAACACTCCAGTAAAACATATAAAAATAATTAAATTTGTGAGAACAGCATTGTGCATCATTCTCAACTCATAAATACATAGTTTCCTGTAAAAATATGATATAATTTTAAAAACATTCTTTTGAGTTTCTCTAAGAAGTTGTGTAAAAGACACACTACATACATTTTTTTTTCTTTTCTCATTTTTGGTACATTATTAATCCACCTGATAACAAATTTCAATAAAGAAAGAATTAAAGCAGTCCAAAGTTGTTCTGTATTTTCAAACAAGAACCACACCCACCCATGTCACATAAAGTTACCAAAAATGTGTTTAATAAAAAATATTATCCTTGTAGAGCTTTAGTTTAATCTCTTTACACATATTATTATTAAACTTTAAAATAAAAACATAATAAGAGTATGTTTATACTTACCTAGTGACGAACCAATGATAATTCCCACCATGGAATCGGCTATAAAACATTTGTAGCCTTGACGCACATAGAAAGGACTGCTACAGAAGATGGGGTTGTAACTTCCTTGAGGACACACAGCTTCCTCGGGACAAGGAATAGGACCACACTGAATACACTAACATCAGTATAAATAACATTTAGTTAGAACAAAGAGCATGTCAGTCTCATTGTTTATTGTTTACTGCTCATTTTTTATACATAAATATGAAATCATCTTGTCATAATACAAGCAATATTGAAGCCAAAACACATTATAATGTTAATTTTATTGACATACATTGATAGTAAAGTTGTGTAATTAAATTCTGAATGCAACTCAATTTCATACGCAGAAAGGAATTTAAAAATTGTGCCAAAGAAAATAGGGTTAACTTGAGGAACTAACACACAAGAGTATTCTCCAAATTTACATTACTACTGTGTTTAATTTTTATTTCTTTATAAAAACTTACTCAAGTCAGGTTAAAAAAAATAAATACCTAATTAAATTCTTAACTTCGTACCGAACGTACTAATCTTGTTTGCAAATAAAAATGTTGGGCCAACAGATAAAAAAATTAAAGTTAACAAAATAGGAAGTTAAACCCAATAAAGTAAATTGAATTGGAACTTTGGCAAAGGAAAGTTTTAAATATCAATAGTAATTACACAGTTTGATTACTCTATTCAGTTCCATTAAATGTGACATGGAATACCCAGCATGCTTTACAAGAATACAAATAAAGACAATGCTAAAATATTGTAAATTCACTAAAAAACTGTAGTGTGAAGAATCAATATGTTTAATAGCTATCTGCTTGAACATGTCTGTTCTACTTTACATAAAACAATTATAGGGTACTAGAAACGTAACGGTACTTCATGTGAGAAAAATATCTGCTTTTGGTGTGTTATAAACATTTCAATTCTCATTATAGACTATAAATAATTCTGTTTGTAATTAAGCAAATTTTTCATTCAAAACACAAACCTTCTTACAGTCTGTGTACACAAACATGCAGATTAACACCTCATAAATCTGCTCTGACACTTAAAATACCATGTTGAACAATGTTTCCAACATTACTTGCAATAATTCAATTTATGCTACTGATGCAGTTGAGTGATTGTCATACTCAAGTATAGACCAAAGCAACAGCCCATAGTGTGAACAATGAGCCAAACCAACCAACCATTGTCCAGCATGTAATGGCTCAGTTTCATAGTTTAATACTACATAGAAAGTGTGACATTTAAGACATATATGTTGCACACAGTACAAGTGTACCTAGACTACGTGCTTTATGAGTCTTGCATTTAACTGTTAGTTTTTCACAGATATTATTTTATACTTGTTTTATGTATGTGTGTGTGTGTGTGTGTGTGTGTGTATGTACATACATATCATGCACTGAATGCAGAAGATTGGATCTAAAACTCAATTTCGAACTTGTGCTATGTTGTGGAAAATGCAGGTTCAAAACTTTTAGCACAAAGTCTGCAGTAGCTTTATCCACTGTGGGAATATGTGAGCACGCACAAACTGAGCGGTCCCTGAAGCGTGTTCCCCATAAACTAGCAAAATTGACAGGTGGAATATATATAAATTACACAACACCTTCAACAACAATTGAGACTGTTTTGTTTGGTATAAAGCTCATCAGTATCAGACAAAAAAAAATGCTTCACTAAAGTAAGAAGTGACAGCAGAAAATGAGTATGGAAAATGCAAGTGGAGTGGAATATTGTGGACTGTACTATGCAACTTGAACAAGGGATCTACTTGTAAAGTGTCAACATGTTCAAAATAACAAGATATTGTAAGTGGAGAAATTGCCAAGACTATAGTGAGACATCTGGTGAGTGGGAAAGGTGTTATTCAGGCTGAAACATGATCCATGACACAAAGAAAGATAGAAGATGATGACGAAAAAAAATACATGACTTGAAAAATAGTATCAACCTTTTGGAATGGTTTGTTCAGAGCCCAAATATTCATATCACAGAACATCTCTGTGACCACCTGCTGTGGTTAATTCATAACATTAGACCACACCTTTCAGTAGTCACCAATGGGCTGACCTTTAGAAACAATAATGGCCATTAAGTGTACCAGGCACCAGTTAGAATCAATTTGCCTCTCACAAAAAATGACAAAGCACTTGTATTTTTGTCTTTAATTGACTTTGCGAACATGTGTTTTTCTAATATCATGACTGACACACAAGTGTATGTGTAAGTTTCAATAGATGGTGCACGTGTAGACTGGGCATAAATTACACATGAAAACATACAATAAATTAACAAGTGCAATAAAAATAACAATACAAACACTTAAAAAATCATCATTGCACAACTTTAAAATAAATTATTTTAAAAAGAATACAAGGTTAACATTAAAGCAAACTTTTCAATATTTCAACTGGTGATTACACAGGCATGCGATGGTTTTATTGTCTTGAAATTTATACATGTTCTACGGTAATTCCTGTACGCTGAATCCGAAAATGACATCCATTTTTCTCCATCATGTAGAGATATTTCACAAAGCTTCATAACGCAATACATAAAAGAAAGACCACAACACATAGTTTTGAGATTAAAAGACGTAGATTTCACAAAAAAAATCAGGATGAATGAGGATGCATGTTCGTTTGACACCAATGTTCTTCCCTTTTCTTCAATTTGTTTGTATTTTGTTAACAAACATAATAATAAAAAATTTTCTTTGTGGTAAACGAAATAATAATTTGATCTAAGTAAGAGTTTTTTTCTTCCTAATTTGTAAAAACTCATTATGCAGAGATGAAAGTGTCCCTTTCCTAAAAATCCTGAAAATAATCGAAGCCAAGTA
>NW_013668417.1:66844-88960 GCF_000517525.1 Limulus polyphemus | reverse complement strand
TTCCGGATATATCCGGAAGACTTTCATCTCTGATTATGTAATTGAAAAAATTAATATTTTCAAAATCTGTGTAGCTGACTTATGGAAAATCATTATTAAAACCAAACAACTTTTATGAAGTTTAAATTTGCAGGCCTGTGTTATTGATGACAGGTTAACAAAAGACTAGAATGGATCTGACAGTATTTAAAGCAGTTTTGCTGTCAATTGTATTCCCTAACATGACAGTTTTTAATTAGTTAATAATGTAAGAAAAAACAAACACTGTCACAAAACTGACTGAAACTAGAACTATTATTTTACTAAGTGAAAATACAGAACACTTTTCCACTGAAAATCAAAATTAATAATCTTAATTTAATGTTGAAACTAATAATCAAGATGAAAACATGTTCCACCACTTACAGGACAAAAAAATCCTGAAGGACAAGATGTGCAACTAGTGGAGCCATAAAGCAGAGTGTAAGTACCCAACTCACATGGATAGCACATGTGTTCTCCTTCGAGTTCTTTGTGATAACCTACAGATAGAAATACAATGTGCACAAATAGAAGTTACAAATAATATATTTTATAACATACTAAGATTATCACAAATAATCAAAATTAGAGTAGTCAAAAATATGTCACATATGTAATTACAATACATACTGCTGATATCATAATCATGCTCTAAAATACAAAGATTATTATCAACAGTCAAAATTACAGATGTTATATTAAAAAGATTTTGAATATAGTAAGTCATGTCACAACCACAGCTGTTGTAAAGTCAATTTAACTGCAAGTATCACAGCTTCATTCTAACATTGCTTAGAATTTTACAGGTAGTGTGATACCACTGAAAATTGATTGCTTTTGAAAAGGGTGTATAACATCCCTTTCCGAGTCAGAATATTCATAAACTCAGGTCATAAAGATGTATTCAGAGATTTAGAGCTTCCAAGATGGAGATATCCCTTGTACTTAGTGCCATTGAAAAACAAAGAAATATGGATCAATTTGGGGTACCAGGAACACCTAGAAAGAGACCTACAAGAAGTTGTACTCTAGCTGTGTTAAAGAAAGTGCAGTGTCTCCATGAACAAATCGGTCAGTGAAAAAAGCTAACCACTTGTCCCAATCAACATTATAAAATATACTGATGAAGGGCCCCCCTGTCTACAAAAGCAGTACAAATTACATATACATAAACTGCTTCCACTATATATCGAGGAAAACCAGACCAACTACAGTAAAATGTATGAATGGCATTTAGCTGGGGTAAAATGGCAGTACATGGTGACACTTGATGAAGCAAATATCTTTTTTTATAACTTGAATAAGTATTACGTCATTTTTTACCAATCAATGGATAAAAACAAATTTTCAAAAGCGGTACACAGCATTTTACAAAATGTTTTTTGAAGAAATTCGTGACTATTCTTAAATATTGTGGCAGGAGCAAGTTAGGAATCAGAAAAGCAGACATAAATACAAACTTTGTACATAAAGATAAGGCTTCCAGTAATATCTCCTGTTCAACATCATGTACCTCAGGCAGCTGGAGGATGAAACAAGTATTCACACTATTCCACATGATAACATATTTGTCATGTTACCTGGAAACTATTCTACTTGTATACTAGATGGATCACATGTAAAATAAACAGGTAGGATTGGTGTGCTTTGGATATGAAAGTCTTATGATGGAGCCTTTTTGCAATGGAAATGACACTGAAGAGCTATCGTCCAGATGTATGGCTGTCAGATAGAGCATGACTTGGTTTTGGACTGTAATGATGCAGGGAGGCTCCAAAACATTTTAATATAACATACTCAACACTCTATAGAGTACACAAAATGTTTGATACCTAATACTAAACATACTACTGGTGTTATGATTATGTTAAAATGTTAAGATTATCACTAGTAGTCAGGGGCGTACCTGTATTGTTTGGCACCCGGCGTGAACCCTTCCTTTGGCACCCCCCCATAAATAATTTTAAATTTAAATACACAGGAAAATACATTATGTTTGCAAGAAGATTTTTAAACAGTACAGTACTGTCATAAGCAAATCTGAAATAAGAAAATGTAGGACATTAAAAATTCCATGAACAGGTAATATCGCATTTTATTTTATACAAAAAACACAGAAAATCCAGTCTCAACACTAAGCCTATTATTCAAAAGTAAATAGAGAGGATTTACAGTCTCTGCTTTTGGGCCTTAATTTCTGCAAATTGATCAATGACCTCACCAAAATTCACCATTTATGTTCAATTAAAAGCCAGATTTGTCAATCTTGTCTGACTCAAGGTTGAGGGAAAGAAATTTTTTATCAATTTCAGTTCTTATAAACTTCTTTCACATGAAGCAATAGACACACAGACAGTGAAAAAGAATCTCAAACACAGTGACAAGCTTGGCAGAGATTCACAAAAATCCCATTTCAAAATGAACGCCAGAAACTGTAATGCTGTCCATTTTGGCAGCTTCCAAATGCCTCTGAATTCATCCAATTTCCACAATGATATCTTCATCAGAGAATTCATCAAAAATCTGTGTAGAATTTCGAATATACTTCCAAAGTTCTTCTTCTGTTCCAGCAACCAATGTGTTTGGCTGAATAACAGCAAAGATTGATAGCATTTGATCCATTGTCTTAGAACGAATCTCCAATTCTTGATTAAAGTGATCAAGATATTCAAACATAGCCCTTTTTACTTCCTCTGGCAATGTGAGACCAGTATCCTTTGCCATCTGACCTGGCATTCTTTTTTTGGAGCTTTACTCTCCCTTTTCTCTCCAGAGTGAATTAAGCACACAAAATCAATAGACAAAGCTTCATCAGCACGGATGATGATTTAGCTGCTGATACGTATCCAACATGGTGTATTTTGCATAAAACAATCAAACAAACCACAACAACAACAAAAAAAGGTTATACTCTTGGTTGAAAGTTGTTTATGAGAAAGCAGACCTAAAATGGCATTAATTAACTCCAGTGTTTTTACACTTGCCAAGACAATTGACGATGATTCTGACTCTGAACCTAAATTATCTGTTAATGACATTGAGCATGATTTGGCTGAAAAAAAAAAGTACACACCTAAAGTATTAAACTTTTCTGAAATCACATTTACTATGTAAAAAAAGATAAAATAATGGAATTTGCTTAAGAGGTTTATAAGGTAATACTTTATGATCTCGTATCTATTGTCTTGAAAAATAACATACAATAGTAATGCTTCACCTGGCTTGCATGACGTGCAGTTATATTTTCCTTCTTCCTTTGTTTCTTGACCTCCAGGACAAGGGTGACACAGTGTCATGCTGTCGTTTTTAAAATGACCTTTCCGACAGTTTTTACAATTTCTCTGGCCTAAATACCTACAAAACAAAAGTGTTTGACTGAAGAGTTTCATTTGAGTTTATTTACTGATTACAAGTACTTTTTACAAGTTACAGCTTTTACAATAAGGAAGAATATTTTTTAAACACATAAGACATTTCAATTGCTGGTGTTATTAACTTACATTAATGATGTACGTACATCAAGTATGTAGGTAAAGAAGGATTTTGTATTTTAAGCAACATAACCTCCAATTAGGAAAAATTGCTGCCATTCAGCAGTCGAGAAAGGAAGGAACTTTTTTGTTCAGGAAAAGACCTGGGTTTAACTCTTTCAGCACAGACTAAGTATCTGGGGCCAAACTCATAACCATTTTGTGCTTGTTATAGTTTTCATGCTGTAACTTTAAAATTTGTAGGAATATCTTCATGAAGTTTTGCAGATTATCAGTAAACATTACAAGGCTTTCATATGCAAAATACACAGGCTAGTAATGAACAGCTTAATTCAAAAAATAATAACACAGGCCTGTGTATTTAAACTTCATAAAAGTTGTTTTGGTTTTAATAACAGATTTTCCATTTGGCAAACCACAATAAGGCATTTTTCTCTTTGCATGTGACTATCCAAAATACGAAATAATTTTGATTTTAAGATTAAAAATACTTTTATGCATCAGAAAACTTTCAAATTGCACATGTGAAATCTTTATAACCTCCAGATAATTTAATTATTATAATTTATAAATACAGAAAACAGAATGCATCAGAAAACTTTCAAATTGCACATGTGAAATCTTTATAACCTCCAGATAATTTAATTATTATAATTTATAAATACAGACACACACACACATACATTGCATGCCTCAATTACCAGCTTGACGAATATTTGTTGTGTTGTTTAGAAACACTTTATAATTACGTGATTACTTTTTTGCTGGGATTAGTTAATCTTTAATGCAAAGTTTTATAGATATGAGATGAAGCAGTTGAGTTTGGGTAAAAAAAGAACTCAGACTGCACATCTAGAACTCTACAGCCTTTTCTCTAGGTGCAATGGTAAAGGATTATGTGTTCTGAATGTCAGACTGCTGTATGAGTGTTTTAATTTTATCATTCTTATAGACTGCCCAGAGATTTTGTGTTTTTATATATTTGGAATTAAATCATATTATTTTCAATATGTCAGGAACACCAGTCTATCACTTCAGTATACGGTTTATCCTGTCCAGAGTTTACAACTGTGTCATATATACTTTAGTAAATTGTATTGTTTTTAGTTTTGTAATACCGTGGAACAAATATGGATATAAGAGGTGTTGCAAAATAAATCAAACTTTTCCCTGAGATCATAACAAAGTAAAATAAGATTTTAATTCAATCAAAAAAGTAATTCCAAGTATCAATATTGCTTGATTAGGCCACCATTGTTCTCATGCACAAATTTTAATCGATTTGCAAAAGATTTCAGCAATGCAACAAACATGTCTGTTTTTTTGGCTGTTTCTGTGAGCACATCATTGAGAGCACGAATCAAGGTTTCACGTTTGTGTCTCTCGCATTCAGGCAAAGTTTCCAACATTTATTCTGTACATTGTTGAACAAAAGCTCTGTCATTTTTGGCACGATTTAAATCTGGAGAGTTTTCAGTCCACATTCCACCATTTTTTTCACGGACCACTTTTTCAAATTCAACAATTCTGAAACTTTTGAAGCGGTAATTGGATTTTTCAAATCTGCCATTGCAATGTGTCAATTGGAAGGCTTGAATCCTCGGAGCATGTCTGCAACTAGTTTCTGAGCCATCCCGAAAGCAGCACATGCAACACGAACCCGAGTTCTAGTGAGCACCATGATTCAAAAGTTTTGCAAAAAATGAAATTCGAAGACTCAATCACCAAATAGTACGTTGAAATGACGTTTTCTCATGAGTGATGATATTCGCGGTCCTACCGAGTTCATCATTACTTCGTGGAAAAAACTGTGTTTTATTTTGCAACAACCCTTATATACATTTTCTATTTGTAATAATTTACAACAAAAAAAGAAACAACTTGAGGCAGTAGAATGTCAGTTCAGTTAGTACATTTATATCACTGATGTAAGTATATACCCTGAACACTTATATCACTGATGTAAGTATATACCCTAACACTTATATCACTGATGTAAGTATATACCCTAACACTTATATCACTGATGTAAGTATATACCCTAACACTTATATCACTGATGTAAGTATATACCTTAACACTTATATCACTGATGTAAGTATATACCCTAACACTTATATCACTGATGTAAGTATATACCCTAAGTCTTCAAACCTATACATGGATCTTACATGAAAGTATTAGAGAAGATAAGAGCTTAAAAATACTCACATAGTTTCTGTTCCTGGAGGACACTTGATACACTCTGAAGATCCTCTTATTGGTTGGTAAAAGCCTATAAGAGACAAATTTAGTATCTAAATATTTTTTTCTCTAGTTTAGAACCAAAGAAATTATGAAAACTTGTAAAAGTACTTCTGAATGGCAAGCTAAAATAATAGTTGGTGAAGTTAAAACACTGAATGGAAACTAATTACCCAACCAGTTGAAAATGTAAAATTACTAAACCATCAAAACAATACAAAAACTACTGACAGAAATACCAATAACCTCACATCTGAAAAAAAACAAAAAAACTATAAATAATATGATGAACCCTTTCTCTAATGGGTTTATAACAAACTTCAATTTTTTTACAAAAACCTTAATTCAATAATTACTTTTTGTAAGTTATTGTTTTCGTGCTTTAAACAACCAACTGACAATTACATCACACAAAATTATGACAACTTTTCGTAAGCTTCATTTGATAATAGCATTGTGTCACATGTAACATCTTAAAATAGAAGTTACATTAGAAAAATTATAAAAAAATCTGCTTTACAGAAAGACTGGACTTTATGGTTCTCTTTCATAAACCTCTTTTTTTTTCTTAAAACAATTTATTAATACAAACCTCTGTTGACTAGTGAGTGGTTGATTTACTACTATGCAGCTAACATGAGACATAATCCTTGTCACTTTTCCTTCTCATAAAGAAATCTTATTTACACACAAGAAAATGTAATTATGCCTTAAGGTAAATTACTTTGTGAACCCAATCATTACTAGTTATTTTACACATCAACCCTCTGAAATAATATGACAGATAAACATTAGAGAATATTTTATAACAGCAGTTATTCTGTGAAAACCCTCTGAAATAATATGACAGATAAACATTAGAGAATATTTTATAACAGCAGTTATTCTGTGAAAACCCTCTGAAATAATGACAGATAAACATTAGAGAATATTTTATAACAGCAGTTATTCTGTGAAAACCCTCTGAAATAATATGACAGATAAACATTAGAGAATATTTTATAACAGTTATTCTGTGAAAACCCTCAGAAATAATATGACAGATAAACATTAGAGAATATTTTATAACAGCAGTTATTCTGTGAAAACCCTTTGAAATAATGACAGATAAATATTAAAGAATATTTTATAACAGCAGTTATTCTGTGAAAACCCTCTGAAATAATATGACAGATAAACATTAGAGAATATTTTATAACAGTGGTTATTCTGTGAAAACCCTCTGAAATGATGTGATAGATTAATATTAGAGATTGTATTGGACTAATACAATACCATGTGTAGCAGTTAAAAGGTTAGAGAAAAACAATCATAACCAACTGAAGAACAACAGAAAACTTGAAATTAAAGAAACTAGTCTTGAAACATTCATGTGTCCTCTTCAGTCTCATGGCAGAAAAAATGGAAGGAGAATCTTCAAAGGCTGTTTAGTCAAAAGCATGCCAAGTTTAAAACAACTCCAAGATCACTTTAGGTCAAACATCTCTCTGACCATCTGTGTCCTTAAGGGAATTTGAAGTTCCAAGAACACGTGAGTGTGTTATTGGCAATTTTTCCTGCTAGAAGACAATATAAGACTGAAAAGGACAAACAAATGTGTCAAAACTAATTTCTCTAAGTTCAATTCTTCTTATACTTCATTAACATAACAAATATTTAGGAACAACTAGAGACCTATTGGAACATCTCAACTGTCCCATCCTCTAAACTAAAACTGTTAAAAACAAATAAAAAAAAAACACCTCAAATCCAGCCCTTATCAGGCATATAGTTATCAAGCTTTCTCTTAAACTCACTTAAATTTACAGCCTCCACAACATCCTAAGGCCAACCACCCTGTTAGAAAAATAAAAATGTCTTATCTAAAGATGACTCTTACCCTGCCAAAATTTATATTTATGTCCTCTAGTCCTACTATTCTCACCATTAAGTATGAAAAAGATCATGCATCAACACTATCAATTCCCTTAACAATCTTAAACACCTCAAACAGATCCACTCACACTCTTCTTTTTTCAACAGAAAACAATTTCAGAGATCTTAACCTCTCCTCATATGACAATCCTTCCATCCCAGGCACCATTCTAGTAACCCTCCTCTGAACCCTTTCCAGGAACTCAATGTCCTTACTGAGGCTAAAAGCTCAAGACTAAACACAATGCACCAGATGTAGCCCATCCACTGACCTATACAATGAAATTATAACCTACTTAAACTTGTATTCAATATTTCTTTAGATACAACCTAAAATCCTATTTGCCTTACCACTAGTAACACCATACTGCTTAAATGGCTTAAGAGGCTGATCAATCACTACAAAAGATCCCTTTTCTTCATAACACTGTTAAGGTTATTCCCATCCAAATTATACTTATAATTCAATTTATAACTCACACACATTATTTTGTATTTATTATAATTAAAACCCATCTGCCATTTATTTGCCAAACTCACTCAATGATCTAAGTCCTTTTGTAAAGCAGTAGCATCCTCCTCACAGCCAGCAATATCTACAACCATAATATGATAAACAAATTTAAGTAATTTATTGACCATTTATTCATGTCATTGATATAAATCAAAAAGAGCAAAGGTCTTAAGACTGAGCCCTGAGGTACCCCACTTGTGACATTAATCCAGTTTGACTGAACTCCATTTATTACAACCCTCTGCTTTCTTCCATTCAACCACTCTTTTATCCAGTTAGCTAACTTATCCCCCACACCTATAGAGAGAGAATTTTCTTACAAACTTTTTATGTAGTACCTTGTCAAATGCTTTCTGAAAATCCAGATACATCAAATCTACCCCCCTTACATAAGCCGTAACCTTTCCAAAGAATGTCAAAATATTTGTAAGGTAAGATTTTTCCCTTAGTGAAACCATGCTGACTATCCAATAAAATTCTAAGCTTGGTTGAATTACTTTGCAAAGTATCTTTTACCAAAATTTCAAAAACTTTTCCCACAAATGATGTAAGACTAATAGGCCTACAATTACTGGGATAATTTTTATCACCTCCCTTAAAAAAAAAAGAAGCAGTAATATTATCCAAATTCCAACCCTCTGGCACCTGCCCACTATTCAAAAACTTACAAAAAAATAGTGCCTTCTGTCTCATATTGGCCATTTACTCTACTTTCAGAGGGTTTTCACAGAATAACTGTTATAAAATATTCTCTAATGTTTATCTGTCATATTATTTCACTCTTCACTTTTTACGTTTACCTTTTTAAGTTTACACAGCTTGTTTGCATTAATTTCCTGTTTCTCAATTTAAGCCCATACTCCTAGTCCACGCGTGGGGTGAAGGAGGATTGCTTAATCTTCGAGCACCCCTGATTAGTAATTATTTCTTTGTAAATAATTATTTTTAAATCCAAATAACTGCCAGAAATAAATAGAAATAGTAGCAAGTGGCTCACATATCCAATCTGTAACCTCCTTCAAAATCCTTGGGAAATATTATCTGCCCCACAAACTTTATTGTTCTTTGAACTTCCCAATATTTTCTTATCAAACTCAAAATTCATTCCATTAAGGTTAGTTTTTTTCACTAACTTTTTAATACTACTGATTATTTTATAACAATTCTGAATTGGTACATGTAACTGACTCATATTACTGATCATTTTATGAAAACCCACTGAACTGGTGTGAAAAACTCATATTAGTGATCATTTTATGAAAACCAACTGGATTGGTGTGAAAAACTCATCTTACTGTGCCTTATCTTACACTAACTATAACCTGTTATTTACACAATCGATCTTACTGTGCCTTATTTTACACTAACTATAACCTATTATTTACACAAGTGATCTTACTGTGTTACTTAAGTGCCTTATCTTACACTAACTATAACCTGTTATTTACACAAGCGATCTTACTGTGCCTTATTTTATACTAACTATAACCTGTTATTTACACAAGTGATCTTACTGTGCCTTATTTTACACTAACTATAACCTGTTATTTACACAAGTGATCTTACTGTGCCTTATCTTACACTAACTATAACCTGTTATTTACACAAGCGATCTTACTGTGCCTTATCTTACACTAACTATAACCTGTTATTTACACAATCGATCTTACTGTGCCTTATTTTACACTAACTATAACCTGTTATTTACACAAGTGATCTTACTGTGCCTTATCTTACACTAACTATAACCTGTTATTTATACAAGCGATCTTACTGTGCCTTATTTTATACTAACTATAACCTGTTATTTACACAAGTGATCTTACTGTGCCTTATCTTACACTAACTATAACCTGTTATTTACACAAGCGATCTTACTGTGCCTTATCTTACACTAACTATAACCTGTTATTTACACAAGCGATCTTACTGTGCCTTATCTTACACTAACTATAACCTGTTATTTACACAAGCAATCTTATTGTGCCTTATCTTACACTACACTACTCCTCGGTTCCACAGGTACAGAGGATTACAAAATGTTTTTTTATATGTAGTCATTAAAATATTCTTTAGGCCTTTCTGGTATATTCTTGTAGCTCTTCTGTTAGCTAAAATCAGTCTTTTCATCATACAGAAGTGTAACTGTAATAAAGATAAATATACCCTGTCAAACCACAAGTTGAGACAAAATTAGCCTGTTATTCTAATGTTTCATAAGAATCCTAGAATATACAAAAATATTTTGAAATTATTAATCCCAGAAATTATTTTTCTTGTTATTTGGACCCATTAACCCCCTAATTCTGAAAGGCATATTTCGCATGTTGTGGTATACATATATCAAGAGAATAACACAGACTGATATACCGGGAATACTATTAAAGTATCTTGATGAACATAGCTGACAACTGGTGTAGAATCTTTATGTTATTAACTTACCAACAGAACAGGGAACACAGGTTAATGACTCTGGAACAGAACTATACGATCCCGAGGAACATGGCCGATAACTGGTGTAGAATCTTTATGTTATTACCTTACCCACAGAACAGGGAACACATGTTAATGACCCTAAAACAGAAATATATGATCCTGAAGACCATAGCTGACAACTGGTGTAGAGTTTATATGTTATTACCTTACCCACAGAACAGGGAACACATGTTAATGACCCTAAAACAGAAATATATGATCCTGAAGACCATGGCTGACAACTGGTGTAGAATCTTTATGTTATTAACTTACCCACAGAACAGGGAACACATGTTAATGACCCTAAAACAGAAATATATGATCCTGAAGACCATGGCTGACAGTTGCTTTAGAAGCTTTATGTTATTAACTTACCCACAGAACAGGGAACACATGTTAATGACCCTAAAACAGAAATATATGGTCCTGAAGACTATGGCTGACAGTTGCTTTACAATCTTTATGTTATTAACTTACCAACAGAACAGGGAACACAGGTTAATGACCCTGGAAGAGAACTATACGATCCCGAGGAACATGGCTGACAGCTTGTGCAACCAGTAGTGCTGCTTAACAAAGAAACAAAATTGCATGGAATACATTTCATCTGAATTTCTTGTACTATAAACTGAGAAAAACCTCATACATGTTAACCTCTTCATCAAATCCACTATTATATATTTTTAATACATATGTTATTGGAAATCACCTGTTTTTGTTCATCAGTTCATACTAGAGAAAATACAACTTTAATTTTTTACTTAAGCGTAGATATGTTTTTTTTTCAAATCCAATCAAATAACAAACACAAGTTGGTGATAAGGATCGTTTTTAAAATTCACAAGTTTTTATGCTTGACAGTAATTGATGAAAATTAGCTGAAAACTGAGAATTAGTAGGTCCATAAATTTTATCAATGTTTTACACAAGTATCAAAATATAAACAAAACTGAAATAAATTAAATACACAGAACTATGTTATAACTATGGAAAAGACATTGTACAGTAGTATTTGAAAGGTTAAGAATTCATAGCAATACTAATTATACCATTAAAATATTTTTTCACAGAAAATAAATAGTCTTTTGAATGCTATTCTCAAGAATCAAGCAATTTGATGCAGTATTGTTTTTCTGGATTGCACATACCCAAGATAGCATGTTAGACACATGATGGTAAAGTGTTGTACAGATTTTTTCAACTGCTATGCAAAGTTTTCGAAGCAAATTATCCTCTGTACTAAAAACAGTAGTATAAAAAAACAACTGTTCACAACGCATACAAAGGGTAGGACAAATAACATAACTGATTTATGCATATCCCATAATAATTACTTATGAAAATACTTTTGTGTATATTGCTGAAAACATTATTATTTTCTACTTAATTACAGAAACTGTTGTACAAAGTATAACCAAAGTTAACTTTTTCTTTCAATGAAAATATATTTCCGATAGGTACTTACCTTCAGAAGCTTATACAAGGCTATCTCGATCTTCTTCTGCCCTCTAAGCATATATATAACACGGTCCACATGCTCTAGCTACCGTGTTTATGTTGTCATATGATACATTATGTTAGAATTTTTTTTTTATCCTCAACATCCTAATGCCAAGGATGAGTTATGGAACCTCATCTGTCTGGTTGAGGGGATAAAAAGGATGTGCACAGAATTAGGTATGTATGTTCACAATTGGCATTAGGATGTTGACCTCAACCGGACAGATGAGGGGATAAAAAGGATGTGCACAGAATTAGGTATGTATGTTCACAAACCCGTATCAGATTAAGTTCCTACTTCAAGGGCAAAGAGCACACCTGTTCCAGAAGTAGTGCTGTACCCCACAAGTGTGCTTAATTTTCATCTCATACCATACCTGTTCATTCTGGGTGGTCACAAAGTGGGATTCTAGCTTTGTGTGAGAGGATGTAAGACTGTGCCAGAAGTTAACATTTTTCTTACACTGAAAGTGTATTTCTGACAGGTTCTTACCACCCTTCTTCCCACCTGCCAGTGTTTTTATTTTGTAGCCTGCCAAATCTTGAAAGTGAGGATTGAGCAGGAATAGCAGAGGGAGCTGGTTGCACCAATATAGGTGGTGCAATACTAGTAGTCAATTGATACGTACATGTTCAGAAATGGCAGGAAATTGATGGGGTATATAGACTGGTGCACGGATTTTGAAACTTTTTTAGCAATGCTCAAAAGACAGAAGAAGATCGACATAGCTTTGTGTGAGAGGGTTAAAACTGCATCGTAAGTAATGCTCCAAATGTGATTTCTCATTTATTGTCAATCTGAAGTGTACAAGAATGAAATGACCTGATTGCCATACAACATTACACTTTCATAGGTGTTCAACAGTCTAGTAGTCTAAGAACATCACCAGAAACATTACAGACCTGTAGGTGGATGATGTTAATGTTTCCAAATATGGGGTAGTACTTTTGCTAATCTTGAATGCTGTACAACAATTAGATGTTTGTTTGTTTGGAATTCAGCACAAAGCTACACAATGGGTTATCTGTGCATCACTAGATGAGCAACATTTAAGGTTTGTTTGTTTGGAATTTCGTGCAACCAGGTAAAAACATTATAATGCTCCCACAGCAGAAAGAGCTAGCATGTTTTGTGGGACAGAGAATCAAAACCCGCGACCCTCAGATTGCCATGCCGGGCCAACATTTAAGAAGATTTACAAAAACATAAAAAACAATTGAATGAGAAAGCCAGCCTGTTTACTTCAATCATAAAAGCTCACAATAATAATAATAAAAAATGATCAAAGTATCTCTTTCTGTTCATTCAGTTTTCTAACTTATGTTATTTATTCTGACAAAATAATTAAAGTACAATGAACATGTATGAGTGAGGTGAAGTGTGTCTATCAACGTGATATACCTGGCAGAAAAAACAAAAACATTATGAATACAGAACTACAAACTATATATTAAACAATTTTTTCAGGTACTCACTTGCAAAAGGTGCCTGCATGACACAGATTACAGGTGGTTGCTCTTGATTTGTTCTGGAACTGGCCAGGAGGACAATCCATGCAATATTCTGTTCCAGGACACTGGCCATTAGATGGACAGCATAGACAAAGATCTGAGGCTATAAACAGGAGGTAAAAAGTGGTTATAACAAACCCCCTGCAAGTTTAGAAATCTAAATCATTTAAATTAATTAACTAAAAGAAAATATATATTTGGTTTGGTTTATTTTGAATTTTGCACAAAGCTACAAGAAGTGACAGACTAGACGGAATTCAGCTAGTCATTACCACCCATCACCAACTCTTGGGCTACTCTTTTACCAATGAATAATAGGACTGAACATCACATTATAATGCCCTCACAGCTGAAAGAGTGAGCATGTTTAGTGAGATGAAGATTCAGACCCATGACCAGTAGATTGCAATTCAAGTGCCCTAACTACCTGGCCATGCCAGGCCAAATATAAATTTAATGAGGTGTAAAACACCATGGGGTGATTATGAAGTATTAAATTTAGACATTGTAAATTAACAAATCTACAAATTTTCTTTGAGATTTAGACTAAGCACTAAATATACTATACATAATGTATGTCTGGATGTATTGATTTATCACCTTTTAATGTTAATTAGGTTAAAACAGCCCATTTTCAAGATAATAAAAACAAAAGGAACAGTGACTCAATAATAATAATAATACAAACATGAAGTGCTTTACCCTAATTAATTAATATTTTTGGGCCAGTTATAATACCATTCCTTTTGTTCTTGTCATATTTTAAAAAGAAATTAAACTTTCTACTGATGAATATTTGTGGAAACCAAGTCTCACATACTCAGACTTTGGAAAGTTCCTGCTGGACAGTCTATACATTTCTCCACAAGATATTTGGGACAGAAAGTCTGATTATCACCAACAGTTCTTCCACAAAAAGTACCTAACAAAAGTAATAACTTGACCACGATGACATACCCTGAAATAAACAAACAGACAATTTTTAACTGAAAACCTCTTTCATCTCTATGTTAGAATTATTAATATCTTCTGATCAAAGCAAGGTACCTACATTGATTAGGACTAAAAATTAAAAGTATAGTAATATTTCATTTACAAATATTTCCTGAGCACAGCCTAATCCTGGAGAATCATAAAAGCTGAAAGGATACCTCTACATCAAAATAAACATCGGGGTTTCAAGATCAGGAAACATTTGATCATCCACTTTGATCATCAATTGACATGGTCACATAACAATTTATAGATCTCCTTTTCAAACTAAAATGTTACAATGTTAAAAACTAGTATAATGTAGTCGTTACCATCTACATACAATACAGAAATGTACAAATGTTCAGAACTTCTAAATGTTCAGAATTCCAAGGGTTAAAATAACTTTTGTTTACAGTAACACAAAAGAACTAAGATTGAGTTGAAATATTTTGTATGATTAAGTCCTAATTTCTCAAGTGTAATAAATGTATGAAATTACATCTCTCATATTTTCTCACAATGCACAGACTAAAAAAAACCCAAGGTTAAAGGTAATAAGAATAACAAGTAAATTGGTTGAATAAGCAGATGATATCAATACTGGGTATTTCAAACTGTACTAAAGTTACTGAAGATTTGAAGAGATTTAGACTATTTATTAAAAGTCTTGAATCTTGTGGCTGAACAGATGGTTAAACAAATTATTACTGCAAATTTTTGAAAAGTTTGTTAGTTTAAACCAATTTAGTCATATTGATTATTAAAGTTATAATGTTAGTCAAATAACTTCTTAAAGTAAAATCTTGGGTAAAAGTAGACATGAAAAAACAAGCAGGGTGACTAAGAAAGACATGAAATGAGGTTTGTATTTTAGAAAATGTATAATACCAAACTATGTCAAAGCTCAAAACTTCTACCTTAAGTGGTGTATAATGCAGATAGAATTGATATCTTGTGTCTGAGGCCCACACGAGTCCATCAAGAGTTGCTAGCCCCCCTTCTAAAAATAATTATATAAAGTTGTAACAAAAGCTACTATAAAACCTAGAACGACAGAATCAAATTTTCAATCATTAACAGCAGGTGGTATGGGGTCATACTGACCCCACGTTGGTGTTTTATTATTTGCATCCTCATCGTTTGAAACAGATATGATCTTCTCTAACACGTGGGTGTCAATAGATATTTTGTCTATTGAAATAATGATGATGTGAAAAGCATCTTCCAAATTGATTATGGAAAAATTGTATTTGATTAAAATTTTACACAGTTTTTCACTTGTGAAGAAAACAATACAAACCTGTTCATTTCATTGAAATAAGAATGTTTTTTAAAAATTCTATAATTTTTGAAGTGAAAGCTGTTTAAGAAAAGCTTAGTGCTGAATAAAGAGCTGACAGAAGTTTTACCTCATCTTGAAAAGTTACAAACCATTGAGGAAATTTCTGATAAATAGATAATTGCTATTGTGATCACAATTTCTATATAGAGTGAAGAAAGACTCAGAGAACATAAGCCTATTATTTTGACTTATTTCTAGCAAAATGACATTATCTATTATCAGTATTTAATTAAGGTGCAGAAAAGTTATTAAAGAAGGTTACTGGGGCACATTTAACTAAAAATGTGTTTACTTGTGCTACATTTCAGGCCTGTACCTTTCATTAGGCTTAAAAACAGTGCACACACACTACATTCTTCTACAGTGTTTGTACTTTCTTTACGCTGTTTTTAAAGCTTGATGATTATTTTTGTAAGTTGTGACACTACTCGATAAACCCGAACAACCTAGAATTAATTGAAATTAATAATGAGAACTCAAAATAAAAGTATTTCAATTACTTGAATATTTGAAATTATTGAAAACAACAATAAGTGGAAATATGAATTTTAATTATTTTTCTTCATGATATTTATTGATTTCATCATTATTTCAATTAATCAATTAGTCAAAGCTCACAGGTAACCGATTAGTTGCCCAGCTCTAATACTATCATCATAAATATAAAACATTACCAGTGCTAGGATGGAGAAGTTAAACAGTATTGTTAACACAATAATACCACATTATCTGAATAGATGTTCTAGTTTTGGCCTGGTTAAAGTGCTTAACCTGCAATCTATAAATCATGGGATTGAAACCTGTGCTTGGTCTTTTAGCCATGGGGGTGTTATAACATAACAATCAATTCCACTATTCATCGATAAAAATTAGTTCAAAATATGGTGGTGGTGCTGCCAGCCAGTTGTCTTCCCTGTAGTTAGCGGTTCAAAATTACAGACAGTGGCAGAAAGTCTTAGTACCTTTATCATAAACAAACTTTCTAGTTGTTGTTTTTATACATTATTCGAAAGCGCCTCAGTTTTGGATCTTATTTTAAGTCTATTACACTTTATATGTGATCCTTTGTGCTAACTCTTTTATCAAAATTGATAAGTGAATAAATATTTCTTTGTTTCAAAGCTTTCAACAGTGCATGAGCTTAATGTATAACTTTATATATATTGAGTATCTATTATATATAAAGTTATACATTAAGCTCATGCATAACTTTATATATATTGAGTATCTATTATATCACTTTCCATGTGCTTGGTGTTTGGGCATATTGGCAGTAGGCACTGTAGGCAATGCATTACTGTTTGCATGCACTTTTGAATTTGAACATGGGGGGCAATGAATGAAGAAGGACTGGAACAGGGTCAAAAGAAAAGGGGAGGAAAAGATGGAACCATAGAAAAAAAGTCAACAGGAAGGTGATAAGGTTGCCCTGGTTGAACTACCAGATAAATAATGCAAAAAGGTGGGCAACAGTAGGATGGGCTGGTGGGTGAAATTGGTGGATGGATCAGCAGTGAGAGAGACACCATTTTTGTTGACAGTAAGAGTAGAAGTGCAACACGAATAGGATAAAAGAAGTGTTATATGAATAGAGTTGTTTAAACATTGTGGCGGAATGCTAGAAGTTCTTTAAATACCTATAGAATGATAGGTTTCTGTTTTGTGAGTGTAAAACACTTAAATACACCAGTTCAAAGTGTTATTTGGTTGGAGAAACTTGAATGATGAATAAAGGATCAGGAAAATTCCATATATGAAGATGAAGAACAACACTCTGGGTAAAAAAGATACGTATGAGGTTGTAACAAGAGTGACTGGAACTGAATCAGAAATGTCCCAAATGCCAGTCAGCAAAAAAGAGGAAACCAAGACTGAGCCAGCCAAAAGAGGGCTATCAATTGGATCTGATAAAGAGTGTCACAAATCAAAATCAAAAAGGTGGGGAAGGTGAAGAGTAGGATAAATATACAGAAAGAGATGATACCAGTTCTGTATGAGGGCAACCACAGAAAGAGACCTTTTTAGAGGAGATGAGGAGGAGACAGTTATCCATGTAATAATGGAAACAAAATCTAAAATTGTGGACATGATGAGTAAATGCTCTGATGACTCATGGATACATAAGGAGCTGAAAGGGAAAACTCAAAACTGATATACCTGATTCTGGTAAACAAATAAAAATAATAAAATCAGGAAGACTGCAATCATAATATGTAGAAAGATGTCCAAGACATCAACCTTGGTCATCCATAATCCAAGGTAAAGGGACTTGCAGAGAAGAAGAAACACTTCCATCTTGAACTGAGAAACCAATAGATAATGGTTGAGAGAAAAAAGGTTGATGATGGGACCCCAGTCTTTGGGAGATAACAAAAAGACAAGAATAAAACCCTGATGAGGTGCAAATGACCCTCTTGATAACTCTCTCATCCAAAAGATCCAATACCACAGCTAAGATATGGAAGACAATGATCAGGAGGAGGAAGAAAAGTAACGGGAAAAGGAAACAGACGAGGAGGAATAGACGAGAAGTGAAGAAAACTTGTTTGTAAAAACTTGAATGACCCACCAATTAGCTGCAAATTGGGTCCAGAAGACTATAAATAGAAATAGATGTGCTCCACAAAGCCTGTGTTGACTGGGTGCAAAGGAAGGTAGTCACCAATGGAACATGCAATGGCCAATTCAACAGGAAGAGGGTTTGGTTTGGTTTGTTTTGGAATTTCGCGCAAAGCTACACGAGGGCTATCTGCGCTAGCTGTCCCTAATTTAGCAGTGTAAGACTAGAGGGAAGGCAGCTAGTCATCACCACCCATCACCAACTCTTGGGCTACTGTTCAGGAAGAGGGATAGGGAGAAGAATGATTAGGTTCAAAAAGAGAGGAATGTACTTTGATGTAGGGACAACAAGATACAGCAATAAAAACATTCAAAGAACCCATGACACACTGAACAATAGCAGAAACATTTTCCACAGTTAATGAGACTCTAGTGGCCACAGACAAAATAGGGGCAGTGTTAGCAACATCACCAGAGCCATGAGAGGAGGTAGTAGTCACCATCACTTGTGAATTTATTTTTGTTAAAACAATTCTCCAGATCAAATTATTCATTTACTCAGTAATAGAAAGGCAATGTAGTTTCAAAGTGAATTTTAAACCAAATAAAATGAAAGGAACAAAAGTTAATGCTGGAATCAAGGTAACACAAGTCTCATTAAATTTAACAAAATTTAAACTTTGATAAGCACATCCATTCACAACAGTGCTGAGGAAATCAAAGAAATCAATTTTGAGCATAGGTATTTATAGAGATCTACTGTGCATGGAGGATGTTACACACTCTTTTTGTTGGAGGGCTATTGTTGCATGATGATGACATCATGCACTAGCACAGTTCACATAAAAACATGTGCCTTAGTGGCAGATAGCTCAAGGCTAGTGGACTATTCAAAACCTCAAAGGCAGATGTACAAGGAATAGTTAGTGTGCAAATCTCAAGGCAGATGTGCAAGGAATAGTTACAGTGTGCAGACTTCAAGGCAGATGTGCAAGGAATAGCTACAGTGTGCAGACCTCAAGGCAGATGTGCAAGGAATAGTTACAGTGTGCAAAGAGGTAAGAAGACCATTTTGGAAAAAACAATTTTAATAATCAACAGAAAAATCCAGCAATTATCATATTGATACTGGTAATTTATGTTTGGAGATTTTAAATTATGAATGAATAACTTGATTGATTTATGGTCACATTTATAAAATCAGTTAAACTAATACAAACTGAAGTTGTGTTAAAAAATTTCATAACATACCACAACAAATACCGTATTTTTCGGTGTATAAGACACAAATTTTTACCCCAAAATTTGGTGTCAAAATCTGCTTGCGTCCTATACATCGAAGGTATGAATAATATATATGTACATATACGATATACACAAACCATGTGTAAATATATTTAAATAGGCATGCATAATTTAGTTCAATTGAATGTGTTATTTATAACAATAGTAGTTTTTTTCTTTTAAAAATATAACTATTTATAATGCTCCCTAAATAATAAAAAATAAATTATAGTAATAGATGAGAGTGAAAAAGCTTGTAAATACACGAAAATCCCTGTTTAATGTGGAGCAGAATAAGGCCGTTTCAGGCCTAACTTTAACAAATACAAAATCGTTTTTGAGTGCTTGCCTTGGATTCAAATGAGCTCTTTTGTGTTTAGAACAATATATACTATCTTTCAAATGCAACTGTAGCTTTTTTTTTCCAAAACTTTGTCTTCAAAATAAGGGTACGTCTTATATTCTGAAAAATATGGTAGGTTTGAAAATTGATTGTAAAATACTATATGGTGATTTTTGTTGAATCTGCTATAGATTATTAAATTTTGCTGTTTTCTGTTTTTCCCCTCTTCATAAAACAGAATAAAATCTTTATTTTTTTATTTACCAAAATTTCAAATTTTGAAAAGAAAACTGAATTTTCACTCCTGCTAGCATTTCTCGATATATAACCAACATGTTAATTAAAAATTTATTTCAGTATCATTTTATTTTTCAAATAATCTTATTGATCTTTTAATAAGATACACATCAATAATTTTGTTCTCTTCACTTCCCTTAAGTTGTTTTCTGTAATGAAATCAATCAGCGACATTTTTGTAATTTATAAAATTTTCCATTTCTGTATTTTGGAATTGACTAAGATAATAAAACACTACTACAGACATCCCACTATTTTAATAGTAAACTAAAATTCCCAGATGGATTAAAACTCCTTAATAACAACAAAATTTTCACCGTACATTAATTTTTGTGGTCAGGAAAAATAGCTTTTATGTAGTGATTAACAGTGTTAAATCTGTTGTTTTAGTACAAATGTCTTTTCCTTGGGAACTGTGACTTTTTAAGATGAGCCATTGCTAACAAGAAAAGGATATGTACTAGGGTTCAATGATTAACAACATTATTTGGAATAAGTGGCATAAAACGATTTACGATACTATCTGGGCAATATAATACACTTACACTTTTTGATCAGAAATATTACCGTTCAACGTTTAGAAAAAAACGTTTATGTTTAAGTCCTTTGAAAAATATAGTTGAAAAAAAAGAAAATAATGTGAAATGATTTTCTTTATACTAATGTTGGTAATTTTATTATAGTAATTTACTTTTTAATCTCCATTGACTTATGAGCTAATTTCATATCTGAAAATTCTGGAAACAGATTAAATATAATGTAATGATCAACTGCATACTACAAATTTATGTTATTAATAGAGTAGCTACGTTAAAGATGAAATTACAACTCTTTTAGAAAGTACTTAGCAGGTCATACATGCTATGAAGTTCAAAAAACCCTTGAGATTTGTAAATTAGCCAATATTCAATAAACATGGTCAAAACTAATGCATGAATTTAGAACTAGAACAAAAATTGCAAGCTGGATAATGAAAGAAACGTTTTCTCAGAAATAGTACCTTCTCATAGACTTCATGCAGCCAACTCATTCAAAAATTGGGGTGGGTGGGTGAAAAATGATTAACTAAATGCAGGAAAATTTATGTATTTCGCCACAATTATTTCATTAATATAAAAATCAATTTACTATGTCATAATTTAACTATTTATGACTACCAGTACCACAGCCATGTAATAAATTTCAATTAAAGTTAAACTTAAGTTAAAACTTAAAGAAAACACAAAATGCTCCTCGGCTGTTATCATTACTTATTGTCTGGTCCACAGTTCACTGGTCAAAGGTTAGACCACCATGGAATACTGTAGTATTAATTTAGACTAAACAATGGTAGACCTAGGCCTAAACAAAAATTACCCGCAGTATGCAGTAAACACTTAGGACAATGACATGTTGACAGTGACACATAAGTTAACAATAACCTACGGATCAGAATCTCACCTCGTGGATTAGAATTTAGTCGAGTCATCAGTGATTTGTTTGAGATTTCTAGATAAACAGAATATATTTTTAAATAATGAATACAAGCATTGCAAAATATCTGATTAAAACAAATATTTCAACAATTTGAAAAACACGTCCATCACCACTGACTCTCAAGTAATGCCCATTAGATCATCTCTCCGATTTAACACTTCTTATGCTT
>NW_013668417.1:63357-65844 GCF_000517525.1 Limulus polyphemus | reverse complement strand
CATTAGATCATCTCTCCGATTTAACACTTCTTATGCTTAAAGATGGCGCTTTATTTGAATACACTTTTTTTCCTTTTTTTTCTTTATTGCCGGAAGTACTTATATTTATGACAACGCTACTGGTGCTATTTGCTGTCGTCCGTAAATTTTGAGTTTCTTAGCAGAGGGATGGATGACCGTCAGCAACATCCTAATACCCATCATCATTAATTGATTAATTGTTTCATTTCCTACTTAATGACGAGAATGGTATGACTATGGAACACAAATATACATTATAGCTTGGGTATAAAACATTTATTTTTCTAACACGGCATTTGGTCCTTAGAATGGAATTCCTTCACATGTGATAGATGCAATAAGTTTAAGAAAGACTAAAGTGAGGCTTGATAAATACTTAAATAATAGGAGCTAGCTTTTGATATAAAACAACAACATGTTTAGTGGATGGGACAGCCTAGAATGAACCAATAGGTGTTATGTTGTCCTTAAATTTGACGTTAATTATAGCATAACTCATTGCTTACAGAGCGAAGAATATATATATATCTATTTGTATCGTACGGATTCGAAACCGGCTCATCAGCTCTGAAATCCTGAATTTTGCCATAGGGCCAGCCTGCGCCTATTTCTACCGGAATAAAAAAATAATTAAAAGTTAGATAATGAAACGAAGTAATGATTATATTGAACGTACTGTGTCGCTTAAATAAATTATCGAATGACAATATGTAGAATTTGGATGTGTAAGAATGTTACAATATTTATTCCAAGCTTTTAGTGGATTGACTACACACTGCTATTTAGAGCTATTACTAAATTAAAAAAAAAATAATTTTGTTTTTGTTTGGAATTATGCACAAAGCTACACAATGGGCTGTCTGTGCTGTGCCCACCACGGGTATCGAAACCCGGTTTCTGGCGTTGTAAGTCCGCAGACATATCGCTGTGCCATTGGGGGCAGTACTGGATATAGAAGCTTATCCAGAATTATTGGTTGAAGTTATATTATAAAAAAAGTAAGCCAAGAAAAAAATTAGCATGTGATGCGAAAATCGAACATTACGTACATCATCTTTAGTCATCTTAGATGGGAGAATAGAGGGTAATATTGATAAATGTAACATTAAAGAATAGTTACATACGTAGTCTTTAACTAGATAAAAGTTTATTTGTTTGTAATTAAGCTACACCATAGGCTCCCTGTGCTCTGCCCACCACGAGAAACGAAACCCGGTTGCTAACGTTATAGGTCTGCAGACATACCGCTGTGCTACTGGGTGACCTGTATAAAAGATAAACCCAACATTGGGTAAACTGAAAATCGTAACTGAAGAGGACACCAGGATTGATTGATTCCATAATGCGAGAAACAAAATAAACCGAATACTGAATCGTTCGTTTGAAAATTAATTGAAACATTATAACATATTACGTTAATGACAACTAAATGGAACTTACTATAAATAAAAATTAAATTGGGAATTACTTACCATGTACTGTAATTTATCTGTTCATACTGTGAAATCTAGTTAATAAATGCACGTCGCCGAAATTAGCTTAAAAGCAATTTCTGGAGTTTATAAATTAAATCTTGAGCTCCGATACCGAATACTACAGATATGTAAATTTCGTGATCCTTAGATGTGAATTTGTAAAAATTATTCAAAATAAGAAAACTTTAAGAAAAATAATTCAGCGTAAGTTACTTTTAAGAAACAAGAACATCGGGACTGTATTAATTTGAAAAGTTCAAATGAAAAGGAGAAATTTTATTTGTTTGAAGTTAAGCACAAATCAACACGATGTGATAGCTCTACTGTGCCCACCACTGGTTTTTAGCGTTATAAGCCTTCACACTTACCGCTGTGCCACTGGGGGCGGGGGGCTAAGAGGAGATGCAAAGCCAAGATTGATATGACTGGAGATTATTTACAATAATAAACTAAAAGATATGTTAATTTGCGTTTCTTGAAGTCGAAATATTTATTTACAACCCTACATGGTGTTATCACTGCAAGAAAAAACTGTGGCAAACGATATGCCTGCCAAAAGATTGACCAGGAAAAACTTATAAGTATATATTTTAAATTGGATGCTCATGATTAGATACTTTTTGGTTTCCATTATGATAATTTTCGGTGAAGTATGCCGAGGTCAATTTGAAACAAAGAACCTTGATAAACTTTTCATACACCCTACACTTCTCCACTGTATGTGGACGTTGATTTCCTAAACCACACTTGAGTAGGCCAAAGCACACATGTCTACTGGAAGTGTATGAGGGGAATTGAAAGGAACATGTTCAAAATGATGTGCGTTGATTTCAGTTTCATTGGCCCTATTTCTTATGAAAGTAGGCCCGGCATGGCCAGGTGGTTCGGGCGCTCGACTCGCAATCTGCGGGTCGCGGGTTCGAATCCCCATTACACCAAACATGCTCGCCCTTTCAGCCGTGGGGGCGTTATAACGTGACGGGCAATCCCA
>NW_013668417.1:59462-63293 GCF_000517525.1 Limulus polyphemus | reverse complement strand
AAGCCCTCGTGAAGCTTTGCGCGAAATTCAAAAAACAAACAATACAAACTTATGAAAGCAGCCATTAACTTCGAGATATAGATGAAACTTATGAGGTTTTAATCTGTGTGCCTTTGTCGTCTTCAGATCTTTGTTTATTATTTTATCAACTGAATCAAAGATATACTCCACTTGATGACAATCGTTTTGGGTCAGAGGATTCCCTTATGTAACTATACCTGACGATACTTGGCTTGGAATGTGATATTACAGCATATTGTTGCTCTAAATACTCTGTTTGTAATTGTATTTTTCACTTCTATGGAGAAGAGCCCTTTCTTCAAAAATTTGTATCCTTTAGGTTTATATCATTCAACAACAACAATCTCGATGTGTGAATATACATTTTTGTTTGTTTGAAGTTAAGCACAAAGCCACAGAATGGGCTATCTGTGCTCTGCCTACCATGGGTTTCTGGAGTTGTAAATCTGCAGACATACCGCTCTGCCACTGGAGGGCGAAACAAATGAATATAAATAGAAACAATTATAAAAAAAAAACACAAGCATTACGCTCCAAAAAAGTCACAAACAACGACTAATAACAACTAGATGCTGAATTTATCAATAGTACAATCCATTATCATGGAAAATACAAAATATACGTAAATAAGTTGTACAATGCACAATATGTTTTATGTGTGTCTTTTGTTTTACACACTGCATTGAACCCTGTTTTCATTCTTTCGTTTGTAGTTTATCAATATACAATTCGGAATATCGTTCCAAATATCCTGTATTATGCCCAAAAATCTATAAAATCTGCCTTTTTACCTTCTCAACTGAAGTGTAATAGTTCATCTTTGACCGCCCGAGCGATAACCTCCTTTAACACCTGTCGTGGGCAAACAAACAGCCTCCCTAAATAAATTGTCTCTTACAGAGAAGAATTCTCACCAATTCAAAAATATTTAACAGTATATGTGACAGAATAGTATACCCAAACAAAAGACTCGCACGCCACCTATGAATAAAGTCGATTATCATTAATCTCATATTGAACATACTCTGAGATACTTAACATCATTTAGGAAGAGTTTTGATTTTCTACTTTGACCACTTTTATTATTAACAGTGCTAATTTCACGTATTCTCTTCAGAGACTTGCTTCTACTAAAACATGGAGTCTTGCCACAGGTTTTTAGTTCAACGCTTGTCATGAAGTATTTCAGTTCTAGGAGCTATGATAGGATTTACATTGCGTTACTACTACTGAGCATGATATGAGTACCTGGAATTTTATAGAATTGATACTATTGTCGTACTTTCTGATTGGTGATTGTACTCTGCTCTAGTTCATTTTATTTTCACACGATAAAGCGCTGACACTCTTTGCCTTTTTGTAAGCTTTTCTTCTTCAGCGTTTCCATGATTAGTTACAATACTGTATAGGTAATAAACATGCCGTCTTTGGCCCCACAGTTCTCATCTACGGTGGCACTCCATTGCATCAGCATATGCAAATCGTTTTTATAAAGTATGATTAACCATTTCTAGTTAGTCTCATTGATATTAATGGATATAAGGCTTAAAATAGTTTTAAATGAGATGTTATTGGGATTATGGCCAAAAATCTCATTAACAGCAAGGATATCCAGCCGATGATTCAACATTTTCTACTCATTACAGTATATGACTATATATTGGTTGATGACATTAAATACTTCCATAAAACTTGCTTTACAGGGTTGACTTCGTTATTTCAGGTTCCTTTTTAGTTCTGATTTTGTTTTTGATCAAACATTCTGAATTCGAATTTCATCCTTTGTTAAGACATTAACTTAAATTTAGCGGTAATTTCATTGTGGCAAAAAAAAATCGTTTGGCGCAAACAATTTAACAAGAGCTTAAGCGATTGTGCTTAGAGCGACATAATTGGATTAGTTTTTTTTCCTCTACTAAGCAAAAATGTTTCAAATTCTGGTATTAGAAGCCTTATTCCTGCATTTTACCTCCATATTCTGCCCCGCCCCTCCAGTGGCACAGCGGTATATCTGCGGACTTATAATGCTAGAAATCGGGTTTCGATACCCGTGGTGAGCAGAGCACAGATAGCCCATTGTGTAGCTTTGTGCTTAAGTACAAACAATTGAATATTCTTGTTCAAAGAACATTTTATACTATGTCTGTATAAACCATACCATTAGTTTATGCAATTTTTTCAACTCAATCATTATAACAATATCTTGCTTCATCAAGGCCCACCAGTAGCACAGCGGTATGTCTGCGGACTTACAAAGCTAGAATCTGGGTTTCGATACTCGTGGTGGGCAGAGCACAGATAGCCCATTGTGTAGCTTTGTGCTTAATTATAAACAACAAAACAATGCTCCGTGAAGATAGTCTCGATACATAGTATAATTTCTTATTGCACTAAATCTTTTTAAAACTATCTGAAATCGAATAAATTAAATTATGTAACCTAGATCAAGGTGCTTGCCGCCTTGTCACTTGTAGAACAGTGAGTTAACTTTAGAAAGAGCCCCCCCCCCCAGTAGCACAGCGGTATGTCTGCGGACTTACAACGCTATAATCCGGGTTTCGATACCCGTGGGGGCAGAGCACAGATAGCCCATTGTTAAAAGAAAAGAGCACGAAGAAAACAATATCAATTTTTGGACTATGTTGTTGCAAGCATTTTGACCACAAGTATTCAGTATGAGGAAAACTTTTCGCCACTATTTTTGCGAACATTTTGACCACAAACATTCTTCGTTGTATTGAACAATGTTTTTGTTGATTTGTTGTTAAGCACGAAACTACACTTTGGGCAATCTGTGCTGCTCATCACAGGTATCGAAACCCGTCTTTTAGCGTTATAAGTCCGCAGACTTACTGCTGTGTCACTGGAGGGCCTGCAAAATGTGATTGCTTTCTTTAGCTATTCTAAAAACTGTAGAAATTAACCTTAATTTATGAAAATATATTATTCCTACATTTTCATTACTAATTTTTTTACACCTATTCTGAATAATCATTTTTTTTTATATAATACAATCCTAGGAGATCTCTGTTATACTTTAAAAGAGACTGGTTTAAAGCTTAACAGTTACTCAGTAAAGTAACATCGAATAAAACACCCATTCGGACACTCATTGAAACATAACATGGCATTATTTGTTAGTGACTACTGGATATATATGTACTAATAAAACAGCCTGTGTGTGTGTGTGTGTGTCAGCACTATAGCTCCAAGAGGAAAGAATCTAGAGACCTGAAACTTTACACGCATCCTACGGTATTCTGAGGGTGTGCACCTGGGTGTTATTTTTATCTCAAAGCATTTTGGCCAATTATTTTTTTGGCCCATAGTTTTGCCATATAGCTCTTAAGCCATAAAAAGACAGAAGTATATGCTGCCATCTGTCGCTTGGTACAACAAATTGTTAGGGAACAAGTATTTAATAATAATAACAGTTTTGTAACAACGGGTTAAAACAAAACAACAACAGCAACAACAAAACACGTATAAACGCGTTAGATTTCATATCATTAGCGGAAATGATTATATTTAAATGTTTGTTCGTTTGTATTTCTGATTTTCAAATTGATAAAAAATGTTTTTTAATAAAAATCGTTATTACCCGTGCAGTGACAAAACAAATACGATGCAAACTGTCTTCAATCATTTTACAAAAATAATTTCCATCATAAAATTACAAATATGAAACCCATCACCAAAATAAATACCGCCTCTATATATTAGCAAAGACAGATGTAGAAATTAATGTGATCTCCTTAACATTTCTACAGTAAATCCAGCTACAGCAGGCTAATAAGAATAGTTATTTTG
>NW_013668417.1:57313-58522 GCF_000517525.1 Limulus polyphemus | reverse complement strand
AAGAGTAGCAAATATTTTTATTTCTTGCTTTTGAAGTTTATATGTCATGCTATGCTGCAGTCTACAGAGAGCATAATTCTTTTTGTGATTCATGGCATGCGCACGTTTTACTGACGTCACGACAGCACAAATTGTAACGTTAAGTGTCCCTCATGTGACGTCATTTTAGTGTTTCATGACTGACTGACAGACAATGCACTACTGTGTAATGGTGCGAGTGGTTAAAACAGGTGACCCTTCCAGGCGCCATTTTTTGAATTGGATGATATTCCACTTCCATTATATTAAAATAATAGCGAAAGTACCCGGCTTCGCTCGGGTTATCATGTTGATATAATCTAGATGACTATGTTAGTGTGTGTATTCTGTATAAAGAACCATTTCTTTTCTATGTGGTTTTTCGCTAGCTTGCATCATTAAAAAGATGTACATGAGCATGCACGCGCATGTCTGTCTGTCTGTGATATCTATTTGTAATATAAGGAACCACTTCTCTTCTATGTGGTTTTTCGCTAGTTTGCATCGTTAAAAAGATGCGCATGTGCGCGCGCACGTGTATAATATAAGTAATAATAACCAAGTGCACACCCTCAGGGTCTTCTTAGTATGGGTGCAAAATTAAAGGTTTCTAGGTTCTTTCGTCTTGGAACTACAGTGGTCACATTTCTTTTCTATGCGGGTTTTCACTTGCTTACCTCGCAAAAAAAAGACGCGTTCGCGTACTCGCGCACGCACTTGGATAAGTAATAACAGTCAGGTGTACACCTTTAGGGTCCATTTAGTACCGGTGCAAAATTTCAGGTTTCTAGGTTCTTTTCTCTTGGAGCTATGGTGGTCACACACACACACAGACTCACGGACAAACAGACACGCCCTATTATTATTATAGATTTCACTGCACTACCACAAGGTGAATTACGAGTTGGAAAAGTATTAATCTGGAATTGAAAATAAGTATGTAAAAAAAATTTGCCAGTCTTTTTCGTCATATCACTTATAGGGGTGGATAGTAAGTCAAGTTGCATTCTGTTTCTTTGTAGATGATATCGCTTACAGAGGTGGATAGTAAGTAAAGTTAGAACTCAGGTATGGAACCCAAAATCAGTCCGAAGTCTACAGGGCTAGGTTTAGGACAAGAGTCTGTGCTAAAGGAGAAAGCCTGCAAGAGCTGGCACAGCATTTGGAAAGTATGGCACACAAGACCTACCC
>NW_013668417.1:55542-56898 GCF_000517525.1 Limulus polyphemus | reverse complement strand
CTCAATTATCTATCTCTTCTTTTATTTGCCGGGCTTGTATACTAAAAAAGAGGGCGTTCCGAACAAACTAGGAAATTCACGATCATTCGAGAAACTCCTGGCACACACCACCAGCGCCAATGCGCCAACAGCTTCACGTGACTTCCGCTGTGGTAACATTACGTACTCAGAGAAATTTGCCCCAGAACACTGGTGACGTCAAATTGGGCACTTAAGAAAGCCTGGCCCATAATGTAAAACAATAACAGTTTTGTAACAAAAATTTTAAAAAAATACACGTATAAAAGTGTTAGAATTAATATTATTGGCGGAAACGATTATATTTGAATGTTTATTCGTTTGTACCTAAAAAAACTATTTTAAAGGCACATGGACAATCACTCAAAGTTGTTGGCCTCAATCTGCAAAGTTCATGTTTTTCATATGGCCAACTCTATGTTGGTTACTCCACAGTTGGAAATGACAAGAACCTTTTATCTTGGCACCAAATAAAAATATTTGTGACACTGTAATAAATTGTGATTTGAAATCCTCGCTGCAGTATTATAATGAAAATAAATAATTCTGTATAATATTTAATGTTCAACTTTTATAGGTTTTAGGTATCATCCAACCCTCAAAACTTCATATTGAATCACACAAACACAACTGGAGAAAAAATCAAACACCTACAAAGAGTTTATTAGCAAAGGGAAATGCATGTGAGATAGAACCCCCCCCCCCCCATCTAATTTCATATCCATTCGAGATCACTGCGAAAACTATTATTGCTCAAGGGGTTCGCGAAGAAAAAAAGGTTGAGAACCGCTGTTTGAGATGAAGGATGGAATATCACAGAACTGATTTAACCCAGAACTAAAGCTAAAGTTTGCTGAATGGTTGTCAAATATTTTCTTTCACCAAATACGGACATGGCTTTGTGGTTATTATGCTGGGTTGTGTATCGAATGGTCCAAGGTTCGAGACACGACATCTGCGCATTTTCAGATGTAGTTGTCAATCCCGTTATTCGGTTCAAAGAAACAGATAAATTCCTTTAGGCGGCGGGTGCTGCTGGTTGGCTATCTTACCTCTGATCAGTAGGGATGATTACAGTTGAAACCTAAGGGTCTTTAATCTGGTCTCTTAGTCTACATCCCACAATGTGCAGTTCGCGTTTGAAATACCACTTCATCAAACAATATGAAAACAGTCACTACCAAATACTTCAGACAGTTCTGATAAACAATGTTCAAAACAAGCGCAGGAACTTTTGATAAAAAAAACGAATTTAGCCAACAATAGAAATATATATATATATATATATATATGTGTGTGTGTGTGTGTGTGTGTTAGTAAAACTAGATGTACTTTCGC